>NC_092859.1:135699171-135807863 GCF_032062135.1 Pyxicephalus adspersus | reverse complement strand
CTTATTATTTTTATTAGATCTGTTAATGATGCGTAAAGTGCAGTAATCTTTCAAAACCCACCATCTATCAGCATACTAAAAATGGATTATTAAAGTAGGAGTTTGCATGTTCTCCAACAATGCATGTTGACCTTTACCATTATAATGGACTACTCTCCAAAGATAAATGTATCTAGAGATTCTAATGGTATAACAACCAAGATATCTAAGCATATTTACAGTTTTATTGCCAATGTTTGAAATGACTATAGTGCAAAGGTGCCACATTCACATCAAAATGTCTACAATATTTATTTCCTAATTTATTACTGGAATTTCAAGGCAACAAATAACATATTCATCATACAACATCAATTAATTATAAAAACATTTTTTATTTATGCATTAAAGAGCATACATGAGATATATATATTTATTTTTTTCAATTGTAATAACATATAGATGTAATTAATATTGTCCCATTTTTGTTTCTTGACGCATTTCGCAGACATTGTGGCGAGGCGTGGGACATCAAAAAACAGAATATTGGTAAATCTCATTAAGCTAGGAATCCATCAGGACAATCTGTCTATGTGTGCAATTGTCAGTAGATCCTTCACAACAATGTTGAACTCTGTGTTGAAATAATTTGGCTTGTATTTTAAAGGGGGTATGTACAACCTATTTCTTGAGGATCTCTACATCTCCTATTATGTCTTAACAGTCTTCATAGCCCTTGTTAGATGAAAAAAAATCTATCCACAGTCTTTAATTTGGAGTTTGTGTGGTCTGTTAAGAGAATATTCTGTTTTTTGATGGCCCATGCCTGTGAAACGTGTCAAGAAATGAAAAATAGGACAATATTGATAACATCTATATGTTAATACGCTTGTGGTGGTGTATTATGCAAATTTCATTGTACACCCCAAGTGTCTCCCTTGGACTATTGCCCTGTCAATTGCTGGTCTTGGTCTAGTAGACCAATTGTGAGACACAAGAGGGACTGTAGAGGGACTGAAAAAATAAATCCTTCCTAAATCTTTGTCAAGAAATCTAGATATGTATAGCAAAGGGACCTATTGAGGTTAGGGCTCTCAGACAACCTAGGACATAAAAAACTATTCTCAGGCATCTTTAAAGTTTGTGTTATTAGAAAGAAGTGGCTGTTTAGGAACTTTAATACAAGTACGAGTTTGATTTAGTCATAGAACGGAGCAGGGTCCTAATTAGATTGTTTTTTTTGTGACACATTTTCCTTATTTGCTGCCTTTAAATTATGTCACCAGTTTTAATATCCAGATAGAAATCAGTGCTATTTTTCTATGTGGTTCACCAGCAGGAATAGGAGGATTACCTACTTAATACTCTTTTTTATTATTTAGATACCGTATGTACTCTAGTATAAGTCGATTAAAGTATAAGCCGAGGTACCTATTTTTACCTTGGAAAACAGGAAAATTGATTGACTCGAGTAAAAGTCGAGGGTGGTAAATGCTGCAGCTACTGGCAAGTTTCAATATTCAAAATAAATACCAATAAAATTGCATAATACAACCATTACAGCCATAATACGGTAAACAAATACCATTGTGAGAATTTAGTGGTTAGGTAGGTATACTGCTTACCGTACCCAACCACTAAATTCTCTTTAACCTCCCTTGCGGTATGATTCTGTCTGTAAAAAGTGGCTGAAAGCAGTACAAAGCGACTGGCATTCAGCCACTGTAGCCCCCCTAACGTTCTAATTCTCTCCGTATTGCCACGCAAAAAGCATTACGATTTTTTGCATGGAAATTTATTTTACATTGTAGGCTTACAAATTCTTGGGCATAACTAACTGAAATATGTCCATTATTTAATAAATGTAATAATAAACTTTAAATAAAAAAACACAAAAAAATAAAAAAATAGTTAAACGTAATATAACTGTACAGTGGCATGTACAATATATATATAATATAATTGTATATATATTATATAAAGATTTCTTTGTATTAGACTTACTCCAGCTATTTTGCATTGAATCCAATACAACACTATTTGAATTTCTCGACGCTCCTCCCGCATGAACCGACGCATGCACTGACATCACCGGAGGAGCTACAGGGACCAGCAGGACGCCAGGGGACGACAATGAAACAAGGTATGTGGTTAATTTTGTGTACTTTTGAATATGTTTTAAGTATGTTTTGTGTACTTTTGAATTTGGCCTGTAGCTGGCGTAACTCCGGCATACCCCCGCCGTCTTTCCGGCTTTTGCGGCTAGCGTATTTCTGCCGCAGTCTGGGAACGGAAACCACTGGATGCGGCTGCCAGATCGGGTGCTGACTGGAATGTAAATCAATTGTGACTTTTTCAGCACATTTTGGGTGCTGAAAAAGTCGGCTTATACTCAGGTATTTACGGTAAGTTATTGTATATTAGCCTTACAAAAAGGCTTGCACACATACATTTGTTTCTTTTGTCTTTATCGATTTAGCTTTCAGACCTGAAAAGGGGATATATTTGAAAATTGATTAACAATAACTATAAACAATAAAATAATTTTAAAAAGGAATCCCAGGGTAATTTTTCCAAACTGTGGAAGTAATGTTCTGCTTTTATTCTTCATTTTCCATTTTTGACTGACAGCTCCAGGTACAGGGTGTTAATTGCAGGGTGGAAATCAGTGATCTCTCCTCTCTGATTTCCACTTCTGGAAGTTAAACATTTTGACAGACAGGAAATTGGGTGATGCTCACCGCAGGATAAAAAGTTTGTTTTTCACATCAAAACACCCCTGCAGAGGAATAATTTTGATCTTCTGAATAGCACTGATTGATGAAAACTCATTTCTGGATTGGAGGAGGTACAACATACACATTCCTTCAGTATTCAGATAAGAAGAGGGGGGAATAAACCGATAGCTTTCCCAGATGGTAATGTAGATTAATCAGTACATCTTCTACTTGAAGAACTCAAGACTGAAAAAATTACAAGCAAACAAACTAATGCAGCAGTTAGTGATTTCCCAGAATACATTTCTGCATAAGAGGGAGTATTTATAGCCTTTGGGGATTGATTGGGAGGCCTGAAGAAGATGAAAATGCATGCTAATATTATGCACATCTAATTGCTGCTCACAGCTGACTGTTTGCAGACAGATGTTAGTCCCGCATAAAGACCATAACACTCAACCAGGCAAATTATTACAATCATGAAAAACACCTTAGAGAACATGAAAGTCATCAACATTCCTACAGTAATGCCATGTGCAGCTTCTGCAGAATACCTGGCACCATGCTGATCAGCCATTGATAAGGGACTAAAATATCCTGTGACATTACTGCATCTAGGGAACTCTGCTGGGCTGCTAATTGCCCTATACTAGTCTAGAGTGCTGACGTTGGTATTGTGTCCAAACCAACACCTATTTAATAAACTAGAAATATGAGTTGTAGCAGTCAATTTTAGGTGTATCTGGCCATACGGTGCAATGTCCTACAAATATGTGTTGAGTATGTCTAATGCAGCACCCTTTGATGGGGTGGCAACAATGCTGCACTGCTTTTGAATTTAGAGCAGAATTGCCACTCTAATGTAGGCTGTGCCTGCCTGCAGTAAAGTGAAATAAGAGGTTTTTGCAGGGGCCAATGGTAATTAGTGAACAGAGATTGTGATGGGCACAACAATATAATTATTAGGAATCCCCACTATTCAGTACAGGACTGTCCCACGAGAAAACAGGGGAGTCCTCTGAGGGACTTCACTTCTAGTGTTGCCAATGCCACTCACCATCCCAGGCCAAAAAACACCCCTCATGCTCTAACCTAGTCTGAGAACAGGTTCATGTTACTGTTCACCAAATTGTTTAAAACCCCAAAAATGTTTGTTGTTTTTTTTTTTGGATGCAAGTTTATATTCTATTAAAGAATATTATATATTAAAAATATCTATATAGGATTATTTCCTGCAAGGTATCCCAAAAAGCAGGTACAAGTATATAGTGTTTAACAAAGTTTTTCTCTATTTGTGTTGTGTTCTCTACTATAAATGTTACAATATATAGGAAGCTTCACTCCTTGGGGAATGTTTCTAAAGAATGTCTTTGTAACCTTTTTCCATTTGGAATATTTTTAACACATATTTTTTAAATTGCATTTAGATTGCATATGGTGGCAATCATTGCTTTGATTGATGCACCATATTTACCATATTAAAGGGTCAGAAGCCCCATCCATTGAATAGAGTAACTGATTGCCACCTTTTCTGGCCATGGTTTTTGATTTTGTGAAAATGGTGATTACTGCAAAAGTGTCAATCAGGGTGTTCAAAACAAACACCACTGATTTGCATTGCCGCCTATGGAGTTCTCAACTTCTATAGTGGTGTTGTCAGCTATTAAGTATCAATCAGACTAATGGACATTTTATAGCAACAAAGGGTAATGGATCACCTGGACTGCTGTTTCTTACTCCTAAACTGGGTGTCCTTGATCTCAGTCCTTCTGCTTTGGTGGCATAAGGCAAATTAGATGATCATCACTCCAGGCTAAAACAGTACTTTTATTGAGTTGAGATTAAAAGCAAGCACATAACAACATATTTCAAACAGAAACATTGTCCCTTTCAAGCTGCAAATAAAAGTCAAAATGGCCCCTAAATAGCCACTAACAGCAGCCTATAAAACACAAATATAACCCAAGCTGCTGGAATACTACAGCTAGTAACACATCAGGGAAATGTATTAATGACATCTATCAAAATATAATAAATACTATACGTACAAATGTACAAAAACCCTGTTAAAATGACAATAACAACAAATAGAAGAGAATATATATATATGTACATTGCTAACTTCATAAATGCTGGTACCGATCACCGCTTTAAAAATACAGCAATAAACTTATTTCAGCCATGAAACTGGAAACTTTGTTAAAGGGGAAATCTTGCTGAAATGAAGCTGTCACTTTTTATAAATGGTATGAACGGGAAAATAGTGTGGTGTATGAATAATGCCATTTTTCTAGTGAACAGCGTACACCAGAAACAACGTAGTGTAAAGTGAACAGGGCAGCACGGTGGCTCAGAGGTTAGCACTCTGGCCTTTGCAGCGCTAGGTCCTAGGTTCGAATCCCAGCCAGGACACTATCTGCATGGAGTTTGCAGGTTCTCCCTGTGTCTGCGTGGGTTTCCTCTGGGTACTCCGGTTTCCTCCCACATCCCAAAAAAAACATGCAGTTAGGTTCATTGGCTCCCCCTAAATTGACCTAGATTACATTAATGACATATGACTATAGTAGGGACATTAGATTGTGAGCTCCTTTGAGGGACAGTTAGTGACACAACTATGGACTCTGTACAGCACTGTGTAATATGATGGCGCTATATAAATACTGTATAATAATAATAACTTACTAAGCTTTAGAAGTCTATTTATAAAGCACATTCCCTGAAATAATCCCTGGTGGAGAATCAACTATTGCCATTGAAACACATAGACCTTGGTTTATTAAAGCTCTCCAAGGCTGGAGAGGATACACTTTCTTCGGTGAAGCTGGGTGATTCAGCAAACCTGGAATTGATTTAAGTCATATGCTATTTATTAGCAAATGTTTCTATTCCTGGACCAGGACCATTTCAGGCTTTTTGGATATCCCAGGTTCACTGATGAAAGTGTATCCTCTCCAGCCTTGGAGAGCTTTAATAAATCAGGCCCATAGATTTGGAAGATTATACACTAGGAAATGTTTCAGAGAATGTCTTGAGCCCTTGGAGCTCTATTTATAAAACATGGAATCAGGTACTCCATCAAACATTCCCTGGTGGGAACCTTGCAGGTTCATGTGTTTCAATGGCAGTAATTGATTCCCACCAAGGGAAATTTCTGATTCCCTGTTTTATAAATACAGCCCTTAGTGTCTAAAACATTTTTAAGAGAGCAGACACAGCCCCGGTAGCGTCTTCCCTGGTTTTGTTCCCTGAAGAAAGTCATGAAATGATGGTAGGGGTGTAGGTGTCTTTCCAAGAAGTTAGGTTGGTTTGGCTGATGTAACACCAATACGTAACCGGATAGAACCATGATCACATGATTGCCTCTGCCCAGTTCTAATGGTGACTGTATTAGATCTATATCTGAACCTATAGCATAAAAAGCATTGCCACGTTTCAGAAGCATTGCTACTTTTTGCAGAACGTTACTTTCAGTATTTAAAGAATTTTCAATTATTAAGTGGCAATTAGCCTGATCACCAATGTATACCTTTCAGTTAGTAATAACATCAACACCATAGATAACATTTTGGTAAGTTGGTTGGTTTCAAACACCTGGATTTTTCCACTTTTGGATGTAGTACCAATAAGCGGGTACTGGAGAAGGTTACTGGTACATTTCTGGCAATCAAATTTGCAATGTAAGTCCTTGGGCACTTGATGCAGGGATGACCAGTTCTCCATTCAAGTGGATGGGGTCCCTGATTACTAATTTATAATAATTATGGTGATGAAAGACATTTTCACCTATGCATGACATTAACTATTTAATGTCGGAAGGTAACCTTTGAAACCCTTTATTAATTTTAATATTATTATTAATAAACTGTATTTATTAAGTGCCAACAATGATACAGGAGGAGTTGAGGACCCTGTTTAAAAGAACCCTATTTTTTTAATGAAAATAAAAACTGATCCACATCAGTAAACCTACAAGGTTTCATTAAAATGGGTCAGAACTCCCCACAGTTCACAAGAAATCAAGAGTTTTATGCAAAATGATTGTCATGTTTAATCAGAGGTTTTGCACAATAAAACAACATGTCAAGGCATTTACATGCAGAATTCAGTTAACTGATTGCTGTTCACTTTGCATGTTTTATTAACATCAAATTATACAGTAGTCTTTGGGTCTGCCAACATCTTAGATTTTTTTTTCAAGGTCAGTGAGAATTTAAAATACCCAAATTTCCCTTTCAGATCTTTAGTTCTAGATTCACTTTGTCATATCCCTAAAGAGTGTTGTTGAACTTTACTGAATTAGACACAAGAACATTAAAACTCTGTTATAAGCTTAGATCCATCTAACAGCTGTTGCATCTAGGTATATATTCCTGATTTGCTCATATGGTTCCTGGGCAGTCTGAAACAAACAAAAAGCGTCAATAGAGGTGAGTGGTAGACATTAGATTTTACAAATTTAAAAGACTTTTGAATGATGGAACCCCCAGCCCGAAAGTGGCTAAGCCCTACACTTAAGTTGAGTCTATAACACCTAGCTATTTTATTAAATATCCTTGCTATGATGCCAAAATAACAGGGATAGTGTATGATAGCACAAAGATTTAGAGCAAGGGTGCCCAACAGGTGGATCGTGATCTACAGATAGATCACAAAAGCAACGCGAATAGATCGGAGAGCCCTGCCTTTCAAAATAAACTCTACCATGCACAGGAGTTAAGTCCAAGTTTTTATTGTTGGTAGATCATTTTGACTTGGCCATTTTAAAAGTAGCTTCCAAGCCATAAAAGTGTGGGCACCTCTGATTTAGAGTAAACTTTTTTTATGTCAGAATTTCAAAATACACAATAACCCTAAAACAATAAGAACCAGTTACAGATGACTTTGTGGCACTTAAGCTTAAGTTTTTGCATGACTATTCATTAGGTTGCTATTGCACACAATGTTGTGTCAATAGCTGGGAAATTAGTGCTCTGGTCCACCAGCTTCTAGCATATGTAACTATGTAGATATGGGCAATTGTCAGGTGCATGGACCAGGGAACATTTTCAAAATTGTTCTATTTTTATATGAAGTTGGTGTTTGAAAATGAAAGTATCCTAGGTTTCATAACTTTAAAAGAATAATAAATATGAAAATAGACCCATATTGATATTCTTCCATTTTGAATTTACATTGTTAAATGTCAAGAGTCACAAAATCTATTATAAATGTCCATTTCCACCTAAACCATATTTGTGCAAGGGATGGATTTTTCATTTCTTTCTGTTTAATTTGTCACCCTTACCCTGGACAGGAAATAGTGGAAATCTTATCCACAAAAAAACATTAGGAAAAATTAGGTGTAGACTTGGGATTGTGTTTCTAGAGGGATAGGTGTAGTATGTTATATTCAGATAAACGCTTCCAGATAAAGATTTGTACTTGTATGATTCAAGTGACTTCCTAATTGAATGGGATTTAAAGCAATCTTCTTGACAGTTAGATAGTTTCCATAGACTTCTGTGGGCACACAATCTGGTGATGATAGCTAAAGAGCAAAATGATGGGGCCCTATAGTGACCTAGAGCTAAACGTCCACTAATGTCTGTGTAGTGCACCTAAGGACACCAATATATGTGAATGTCTCAGGCTGGTGCCAGGACGATGATGTAATTCCTATAGAAGTGGACATCCTCCAGATCTAGAACCGGAGTAATGCCAGGAACCGTAGTTTATATTCCCTTTTTTTCTCTTCTATTTTTAGTTGCTACTTCTTATGATGACATAGTAAGTTCAAAGTATCAATCTGTGATTTCTGGCAGAAATGAAAAGGTGCAAGCAAGTACAGGACAAATATAGAACACACGATTCAACAAAAGTGCGGGATTAACACGTCCTTACACATGAATACTTATCACCTACTCCTGTATGTGTTATCATGGCCAATTAGATTCCTGTAAAGATACACTGTATAGAAGTGGCATCTCTAACTTCTGCACTGCAGGTTGTCAAGCAAAGTAACTTGACATGATGGAAAGCGAGATGCAAAAAATAGGGTTATATTTCTGCAGGGTATGGAATCTAAATTTGTAAGATTCCACGATTCCTGACGCTCTGATAGATTTTCTCTTCCAAGTATGTTTTTGTGATAACTCTGGGCCACATAGAAAGCTTTTATACCTTTTCTTTAAATGCTACCTGAAGGCTATAGAATGGGTGTCAGACCCCTGCAGTTAGGTATCTGCTTCCCCAAAGAGAGCAAGGGTCGTACTTTCCATCATGCTGGCAGAGTTCCTCCTCACTATTGTAGCTGGCTGCTTTCTAAATGTACTTTAGGACTTAGTTTAGATGAAATAAACTTAAAATGCAATTGAGCATTCAGAAGGAGAGAAAACATTGGGAAGCATGACATTTAGAAGACCAATATAAATGCGCTGAAGGACAATAATAATGTTTTTAATAATATTTATTATTCCGAGTTAATTACCACTTTAAGCAAACGTTTAGCAGCAGTCTCTCTTCCACTATTTCTCTGCATATGGAAAGTTTGGTGCTCTTTGCATCAGGAAACAGTCAGGACACCGGAGACATGCTTGCTGCATGAAAACTGTATTCATCCCAATACATCCTACAGCGCTGTGTAATATAGTGGTGCTATATACTGTTTATAATTATTATTACTGAAATAAACTGTTTATGAATAATAATATTGATAATAATATTATTAATAAAAACAGGACAATAGTGACTCGTGCCACACTTCTATAAATTACTTACAAGCATTATGATTGGACATGTATCTATTATGGTGCCATCTGCTATTCACCACAGAATACAGAAAAGACCCAGCACATAACATTATTTAGGACTTGCCATTGGCAATGTATGTAAGCTGCCATTGCTGAACTCACTGGGCCTGATTTAATAAAGCTCTCCAAGACTGGAGAGAATACACTTTCATTAGTGAAGCTGGGTGATCCAGCAAACCTGAAATGGATCTGGTCCAGTATTGAAAACATTTGCTAGCAAATGACTTTGAAGAAATTCATTCCAGGTTTGCTGGATCACCCAGCTTCATTGATGAAACTGTAACCTCTCCTGTCTTGGAGAGCTTTAATAAATCAGGCCCAGTGTAAAGAATGCTGTTAGCCTGGATAGATTGTAAGCTCTTCGGGGCAGGGTCCTCTCCTCTAGTGTTACTGTCTGTATTTGTTTTTCATTTTCCACCCCCTATTAAATGTACAGCGCTGCATATTATGTTGGCGCTATATAAATCCTGTTTATTAATAATAATAATAATAATGTAAAGCTGATCCTTTGGTGTCAGTAGTTGCAGTCACATCTCAACATAACGACATAACAAACATGCAGATAACGATGTGACAATTAGCTGAACACCTGAGCTGTATACTCATTCTGGATCCGTGATTTAGAAGGTAATAATAATAAAGGCTGAAGATCAGAGCACCAACCAGGCAAGATGTATATTTTAGAACCTGGTCCGCAATGACAGCTTATGTGATCTTTCAGTGAAAGGTCCACTTTAAACATATATCTCCAAAGGATACAAATTACTTTCCTGCTAGACTCCCGATTTATTCTCATGGCCTCGGTGGGTGAGGGATGCAATGGCAACTTACTTTAATTACAGAGGTTCAGAAGCAGAGTTTTTGTACTCTATGAAATCTGTCATATGGAGGATCTCAGAGTAGGAATTCTGCAACTTGATAGCAATAATTTATTGTGAACATCGGGTGAAAGACTTCAAGAGTTCTGGAACACGATAAAACGATTCCCAATCTTACCGCTTTGCTCGCTGCCTTGCTTTATCAAAGCTACTGGAAGATTATTTACCTGAACTTCCAAATAAATCATAAACTCTCAAGCTGTAGTTTGCCAGCTCTGTCCTCTGTGTATGTAAATGAATTGTTTGCTTTTCTATGGCGTGCTGGAGTCCCGCTGCTGGGAAGCGCAGTGAAGATGAATACAGCATTTAATTGCAGGCCTTGCATATGAACTTTGGCTGTGTCTAGTCTTTGCAAAGATAATACATTTTCCTATATTCAGCACTTGCAGTGAAGTTATATTTCATTGTAGTGCGCTTATTTCTGGTGCCTATAATCTGACACATTGTGAGCACGTGCCAAGGCTTTTCACAATTGCATTGCTGTCATAGTACTCAGTGACATTCAGGCAGAAAATGTACTGAATATATGAAATTATAGTATATTTTTTGCCTAGGTTTTAAGAGAAGTATTAATCTGGTCTGAGGCTTAGGGCTAATTCACACTGGCCGTGAGGTTCCTTACACCAGGAAATGCTGCTGCATAGGGAGACGTTACATGTAGCATCTCCCTGCAGCAGCCCCCATAGGGAATGAATAGGGGCTGCAGTGTGCGGCATTAGTACTGCTCATTTCTGCCAGCTGTCAATTGTGCAGACGCTTGTTATTTTTGAACCAGTGCTGCAGTGCAAATCCTCCAGTGGCTAGCAAAGTGCCAGCCCTAGGGAGCCGCCCAAAATGGATCAATCAAGCGGAGTGAACCTTTAGGGTTAGCATTAGGGTGACCATACTCTACAAGATATTTTATTAGATTAGACATTCAACTTGCTCTAACAACACTAAATCTAATACTAACCTAAATAAAATCAGGGCATTCTTCATAAATATTTGATCCTTATTTAACTAAATAACAATCTAGAATGACTTTTATCCAGAATGCCTGTTCTTTGTTTAATAGCAGGGGCGGGGGGAGCTCCCTAAAAACTGTTACCCAATGTGGGTGATCTCTGCAGTTTAGACTAACAAGCCGGCTAAGCCAGTTGAACATTGTCGGGAGCATTTCTATGACAATTGTCATGGAGCTTTTTGGCTGCACATCAGCTATGCTGGTCAATGAGTACAAGGTGGTAATCAAGTAAATCAATAATATCAAAGAGTTATTGCTCATTTAGATTGGTCATGCACCCATGGTTTGGCAATTTTTAAGTTCATTTTAAGGATTCAGTTTAGGAGTTGGGTAAATGGTGCCCTCTAAATGGGGGGTAAAGACTATAATTTAAAGACTATATATTAGCTTCTAGATGTTGCCTTTTGTGAGGCAGCCTTTAATGACCTATTTATGGGAACACTAACACTCAGCTAAGGCACCGCTAGCTCACCCCCTTCCCTTACTTCCTAACAAAGTTATCACTTGGTGATGACACAACTGGCTTCCCCTTGAGCTCTCTTCTTTTCCAGACCATGACAATGGGACTGGTGTACTGTGCACAGAATGTAGCTGACAACTATTTGAAGGCAGGGAAGCATTTAAAAAGTGGTGGGAACATTACTGCAGGCTGCCGTAAAGCTTAGGTCCCCTTTACAGTTTTGAATAGCTCTATACAGCTGCATACGGGACCTGTGGTCCACCCAGCTCTATCAATGTGACACCTAGTTTTCTCTGCACCATCCCAGTATCAGTCCCTGGTTTTCTAGGTGTCTATCTGGCTGAGGGTGGGTTGAGGTAGAGGGTGGTCTTCTGCTGCCAATGTTGTCTCTCTTGGGGCACTAATCTGGTTAGAAACGACCCTGGCTGTTCATGGAGAGGAATAGAGGATGTCATTGTCAAAGTTATTGCAGAAGTTTTAAAACACTGAATAAGGGTTGGGGTTAAGGGTTACTAACTAAGTCTGATTAGTTCTTGTAATCACTGAAGCTATGTACAGAAATCCAATGGTTCTCGCCTGATAATCGCCTGATATTGGACGAGAATCTGGCGTGTGTACAGCACTTGTCATCCATCGTCGGAACAACCAACCTAGTGAATCCACGGATGATGGACGACTAATGCAAAGGAAGGGGGAGAGCCCGCAACAGGGTGTCGCTCTGTCGTTCTCCCCCTCCCCTCTCCATAGAGCAGAATGGTGCTGCATGCATCATGCAGTCGTTGGAAAGGATTGTGAAAGATTCCAGCAACAATAATTGCACATATGTATGCACCTTAATTTTAAACCCCAACATGGCCTGATTATGACCAACCATGCTTGAACTGATTGCAGTTTTTGCAGATATCACGCTGTCTGTGGTGGCTTGCAAACCTTTACTGCCCTACCTGTCTCTAGGGCTGCAGGCAGCATCTGGTCCTGCAGTAAGTACCCTATCAGCTAGGAGTAAGATCAGGGAAAATCAGGTTAAGCATTGTTCTGAATGACCGATTTCTAGATGTAGCTTACAGCAAATAATTTGCTTGCTTGACTTTTCACACAGTACTGCAGCTGGTTCATTTTAATCTTTGCCTGAAGCAGCTCCATTATAATTGTGTATGTTTTATTAATGATTTTCAGATTGGCTATATTTTAAATAACTTCACTCAGATACTTACACAATCTATTCAACTGACAAGCGATAGAATAATTTTTATCATTTTTAATTTTAGGTCTTTAGTTTGACGCAAAAAAAACATTAGCACTATAATTCTGACTCAACTGCTGACAGTATATTAAGACTTTTGAGCCTTAAGAACTGTTAGTTATAGAAAAGCACCATGGTGCGATCCTAATAAATGTACAGAATACAACTATATAAAAATGTATAACAATGCATTACAAAACAACTTCTTTGCATTCAAAATGGAACACTGTAGGGATAGAACCGGACGCTTAACTCATTCAAAAGTAGTGTGATTACTGAAGATCAAATTACTTGCAGGAATACAAAAAAAGTTTAAAAACTTATGCTGGATGATGTTAAATTGAAACCACCCCTAAGGGCCCAATCACACTGACAAGTTTTCTTCGTGTATAAACTCTATGCGTGTATGCAGCACATTAACATTTTTTGTGTGAGAGGACTCATATAACTGATGGGCTGGCAATACATTGAAAAAAAAGACCCTGCTGCATTTTTGTGATGCAGCACGCCACAACGCACAAGTGTATTTACCTGCATTGCGGAGCGTGGCAACAGAGGTTCAATGAGTGCTATTAAGAATAAAGAATGAATGCTTTTAGGAATAAATGGCAGCCTAGCATTGCAAAAAGGTCCCTAGAGAAAATGTATTCCTATACAGTTTCTCTACTGCAAAACTTTTCTTTCACATATTCCCCCGACTCTCTTGAAAGGACATCTCTTGGTATGAGTTGGATCACTCAGAAAGAAGTAGGGCTTATCCATGAAATACACAGAAAATGTCTTTCCACCCATAACCCACCCTTCCAATATGTGAAACAAACCAATTCATAGCACCATTAAAATATATATTTTATGAGGAAGATTTGTGATGAAAATATTTTTGTGACACACAATATTGTTTTTATAAATGTAATCAATATAGGCCTCCAAACAATACCACCCAACCACACCACCCAATTGGTTATTAGTTTGAAACCTCTTTTCTTATTGAACCTTTATTGACTACATTGGCTCAAGTGTTGGGTGGCTCAAGTGGTCCTAGGGTTTAGAAAACCTTTTTTTATATATTATATTTTAATTAAACCATATTAATACTTCCTATATGTACTTTTGTTTGTATTTTTGTAATCTAAACATTATGACATTTTAACCATTTTTTATTTTTTATAATTATTTTATTACTATTATTTTTTTAATGAAATATTGAAACAAGTGTGACTGACACCAGTAAAGCCCCAGTGGGGTAGCATCTGTTCAACAAGTAACAAGTGCTTAAAGTAACAAACTATGGAGCATTGAAGTCCCTATGTGATTGGAAGAACTGGGAAATGGAAAGGTGCTCTGAAAGCTTTAGTATAGACCTGTTCACATCTGGCTCCTACTGTTTTACAAATGGCTTTCTGACATTTATTATTCTGAGGAATGAAGTGTCCAGAGTGAGTTTGAGCTGACAGCCTTGATAAATAACTTCAGAGACATAAGACACCTAGGGTCCTGAAATCACCGTATGTACAGGCACAGCTTTAGGTTATCTCTTTTTGGAACCAGAACCCTCTGTCCCTATTCCTTAGTTGACAATATTTTGATCAGATATATGAAACTTTTCAAAACTGTATTTCCTAATTACCAAAAGTATTATGAAACGCCCCCTGAAGTGAAATCCCTCACCTCCGTATGCATTGCGGAGGAGAGGGATTTACCTTCAGGGAGCTTTCCCTATTTACCGCGGCAGTGGAATATCAACGCCGGCCGCGGTAAATAGGGGAGAAACAGCAAGGAGGCGGCAGCTCCGGTAGTTTCTAACCCCCCCTGGCCGGTCTGGCCAGCAACCCGCGGCCCTGGAGCCGTAGGTTGCTGGCGGGCATTAGGCTGGATCGGCCAGGGGTAGATAGGTCGGAACGAACAACCGGCTAGGCCGTATCTGGCCTAAAGCCAGAGTTTATGACCCCTGATCCAACCAATCATATTTGCATATTAGTCCTTTTCAATGGGGACATGTCAAGGATGTGTATTCTTTGGCTACATACTTTGTATTAGGAGGTGTCTTTCTTTCTCATTTTTCAATGTTAAAGGAGATTCAAAGGAGCAACATGTGTATGTAGAACCATGAGGCCTGATTTAATAAATCTCTCCAAGACTGGTAGAAGATCAGTGAACCTGAGTGACCCGCCAAACAGGGAATAGATCTGGCCCACGATTGAAAACATTTCCTCAGAAATAGCTAATTTCTTTTACTAAACCCATTCCAGGTTTTCTGGATCACCTGGGTTCACTAATAAAAGTGTTTCTTCTCCAGTCTTGGAGAGCTTCAATAAATCAGGCCTATGGTGTCAAGTGTTTAGCTATAGCATGGCTCGGGGCATAGTGCCAATGATGTCATCTCAGTATCTGGGTCCAGCTATTCAAATAGCTTTTGTTTACCAACCCCAAAACCTCTTCAATGGGACAATGTTCAGGCATTTACTAATTAAGCTGTGATTCTGCTCATCTACTAATATAATTGGCACTGATTGAACATGGCAGCCCACCTATGGATGAGGCTTCCTTAGCCTCCACTGTCTTTGATATAATTTACTGGCAATATTCTTGAACTGGGAATGCCTAAATTACCATTCACTATTGGCATTTACAATCCTAAAGCTTTTTCTTGGAATGTTTGGCTGACATTACAAGCTTTTTCTCCAGAAAAGGTATTGGCTTTACTTGTGATTACAGTCTCCGAGAGCTGACAGGTGACATGTGACACTATGAAAAACACTTCTTTCTGCAGACAGTGACATAAATCATTCTAGGTCATGACTTTAAGCAGCTGCAAATGTGCTTTGCAAAGCCTACATGTCTAGTCTCTATTCTGAAATCCTAAAATTACCTGTATCATGAATATTTCATAAAAACTTTACTTTACAAGAATATAACTCAGCACCGACTCCCCTGGTGCACAAAATGTCGAACTTCAACTATAATATTTCTTCAACAGAGATATTGTTTACGCTCTTTTCAATCACTTCGGCAAACCTCATTACCAAACCTAAAATACAATTTTGTACATATCATTGTTGGAAAGCTGGTAATGTCTCTTCCCAGTCACAATGGTTGAGGGCATGTTTCTAAATATTGAGTAAATAAGTACATTAGGGGTTATGTATGAATTTGCTTTAGTTCAGAAGATGAAATTATTCTTATACTAATATTTCAATATTTGCACTTCCAACTTTATTCTCAATTAAAACAGAGAATCAAACATTCCCTATTGGGAATCTTCCAGGTCCACGTGTTTCAGTGCCAGTACCAGGAATTGCCAGACTCCCTGTTTTATAAATAGAGCCCCTTATGTTCATTTCCACCTTGGAAATTGTAAAAAAGCAGTGACACATGGTACAGTAAGTGAAAATGACTTGTGTTGTCTGTCATTGATAGCTTTATTCCAGACATAAAATGGTGGCTGAAAAACTGGATCTCTGGGGACAGACGGGTATTTTTGTTCACAATAAATGCACCAAGGGATTTTTTTAATTATTTTTTTTTGGTATTGAGTTTCAATATAAAAAAGGGGATACTTTATAAACTTGAAGTACAACAGGCAATTTTTACTTCTGATTTGAAGTGAATTCAATAGTTGACTGACATAAGCAACATTTTTTGGGTCCTTAAATATATGTGGGCATGTTTCTAAATATTGAATACTTATGTACATTAGATGCATCTTGTTGAAGGATTAAGCAAATCCAACTAGGGATCCCCATCTGTCCACCCCCACCTATAATTGAAAGGGCAGCAAATCAGACACGTGAATGCCGTGTTTTTGGGTATTCTGGTCAAGCCATTACAGCTCCATAATCAATTGGACTGGTTGGCCAAGCACAACATTGGCAGATGATCTGTTTTTGGGCACAAGGCTCAACCTTTTCCTGCTTCATCTTTTTTTTTGGCTGAAGTTAGCCATTATAGGTTTTCATGAGTAGCTACTGCTGTCAACAGTAAAAGTTTAGATCCTACACTGACCTCTCTTTGTTTCATCACCATCTTCCCACATTTAATTAGATCAACATAACCAATATGCTAAGGAATTTTAAATTTAAATAATTGTGACTTCAGAAGACAGGGCGTGAAGATTGGGTTCCTTTTTTAATCTGGGCGTGCAAGAATAGGAAAGGAGCTTGTGGATTTTACACCTCTTAAAATGTGAAGCAAACTTCACAAATATGTTAAAAAAATTATAATGAAATCTTCCAAAAAGAAATTGTGGATATGTTGTCTCATACATCACATATTATATACAATCTGTACAAGAAAACAAACCCTAAAACCAGCATATGAACATTTACTGGCTTGGCTGAGTTTGCTTGAGATCCATATGAAATAATACTATCAGTGTGTTTGGATAAGTAATACCTGTTGCAGTGTATTTTATACTGGTGATGTAACGTAGATTTCAGCAATGTTGCTATAGCAGTCATACATGGTTTTGTGCTATTATATGACTATCACTGGTTTGTACAGGCGCAGAGTAAAATGCTGCATGAGGGAAGCTGAAGTGTATAAGGATCTTTCTAGAGTCCTCAAGCTCAGCAGGTGCAGGAGGCAGCTGCAGAATATAATCCAAACACTGTGGGTTTATTAGACAAGTGTGACAGGGCCGGAAAAGGGCACGACTGCTGATTACACACCAAAGCACTGACTTGCAAAATTTGACAATAATGTCAGCAAACAGATGACACATAGAGTTTGATGTGTACAACTCCCATGTGTATGATTCCACACTGTAGATATCACACATGGGTCTTCAGAGCTACGTTTAGTAAAGCTTTCCTGTAATTTTAATGGAAATATAGTTATATATTTTAATAATAGGAGGAAGAAAAGGAAACTATACAATGGACCTGATTTATTAAAGCTCTTAAAGGCTGGGGAGTATACACTTACATTAGTAAAACTGGGTGATCCAGCAAATGTGGAATGGATTTCTTCAAAGTAGTTTGCTATGCAAATGTTTTGAATCCTGGACCAGATCCATCAAAGGTTTGCTGGATAACCCAGCTTCACTGGTCAAAGTGTTTCCTTTCCAGCCTTGGAGAGCTTTAAAAAATCAGGCGTATGTACCTGGGTTCACCAGTGATGTAGACATCATTATCTATGGTGCCTTTCAGAAAGCTTCTTTTTAGGCTTATTCTTGTCCTTTGTGCCTCTGTAAGGATTGCCTGGAACCACATCAGAGCATGAGATTAGGCAGAATAAGAACTCTTTCACATTGGACTCTTTTTATTTGTAGTACAAAAAAACAATAAAATTGAGCCTTGTTCCTAGCAGATGTTTTGAGTTTTGTGAACAAGCTGTATTTTGCTGAAATTACAGTAATTTTCTCTTTGATATAATTTGAATGGTATCTAAATTACTCATGTATTGATTTGCACTAAAATCCATGGTGTCAGTGAGGTCTGAGCCATGCAAGTCCAAATGCCATCCAGCATCATAGAAGCTACGTAATGCAAAATACTTCCACAATCAACAAATTTTTTGGATGCTAAAAAGAATGCCATTCAAAACGTGCCAAGAGATTTGTGATTTGAGGACGGTATAGATGTCAGAGACTGGAGCTAGTTCAACGACCTCATATCTTTTGCTGGTGCTAAGCCAAAAAGCTTGGTCACAAACTTGCCTTAAGACTGCTGAGTGGCCAGAAAACTCATCACAACAGTCAGTAACTCATCACAACACTGTGTAACTCTTTTATTATGTCCCATTGATGACCCTTCCCTCTCCCAGTCCTCCTTTGTGGAGAATTATAGGGATCTAACAAAGGCAACTTCCCTTCCCTTGTTTTCTAGGTGGCAATGGTTGGACAAAACAAGAAGTATGAAACATGAAGCCATTCTCCATATACCCTCTGTACTTTTGCCTTTTATTGCAGCCACTGTTTCAATATTTTGTTTGTGCCCAAAGCCCATCTCTGGGGAAAAAATAACTCCTTTAACCCATCCTTCATATTCTTTTTTATTTTTCATACCTTGTCAATCAATCTATACTTTTGTAAATCAGAAGTTAAGGTTTCCTGACAATTATGTTTCAGGAGTGGGGACCGGTAATCCAAATCTGTCATGTGATGATTCACTTAAAACTTCCTTACTATATCTAAAGTGTTTGCCTATAAATATACTTTCACCCATTTCCTTTCCACTTACACTTGCTTCAGTATTAGCTGAAAAATATTGCTCTGTACTGCTCTTCTAATGGAGACAAAGGGGTAACAACCGAAATACACAATTGGTAGACAGAAAGTACATTTATTAGGTCTTTCATAACATGATTACCATGTATTTTTAATAAAAGATTTAAAAAGATTAAATTTTATTGCTCAGTTGCAGCACAATGATTTCCCTGAAAAAACAGACTCTTCCTCCATGTTGTTGTAGAATATAGTGGCATTCCTAATTCACAATTATTTAAAGTTGGTAGATTTCTGATCCAGGGGAACAGATACTCCAGATACAGTTTGCATCTATTTGGAAGTGGAATGCAGCAGAGTTTCAACTCATTCATCAAATCACTTGCTATTAGTTGGCAAATGGTTTCTATCCTGGACCAGATCCATTCCAGGTTTGCTGAATCACCTGTGTTATGTGGACCTTTAATAAATTAAGCCTGTTATGTGTAATTATCTCAATGAATAAGCTGCATAAACCAGTTTTTGTTAAGTTATGCATTGGGACCCACAAATTGGTTGAGAACAAAACCACACTCCTAAAGTCAAAAGGCTGATATACTCCCACCAAAGCACTACTCACTAAATTTGACAAATTGTGGACCAATTCATTAAATACCCCAATACTGAATCTACCCAACCACAACAATTGCTATTTACACTGATCATTATCTATTACTATAACTTTTAATTAGCAAAACGGGTCTTTTATCTAGTGCCCTGTTACCTTTTTTCAGCAAATCAGGAGTTACCACTAGATATTTTAGTTTCTAGTTGCCAATTGTGTCAACTTATATGCAGAAATGTTGGACACTCTTTGCTGTATTCATTTTTTTTTTAAACTGCAGCTGAATGTAAAAAATCTTTCCTATTTTTATATCTAATGACTTGTACAAGGCTAGAAGAGCTGATATATATAAAAATAAATTACATCAGCAGGGTTAGGCTTATATGAGATTTTAGTGATTGTGTTTAGATATGTGCACACTACCACGCATACATTTTTGTTCTCCCTATTGCAAAGTGTGCTAACTTCTTCAAGGTTATTCTTTTTTTATCAGCTCTACCACACTAAAATGTGAAATTTGTATTTTACTTATACTTTTAAGTATTTTACTTTACTTATTTATATACGTCACTTAATATCGTACTTGAAATTGCTAACAATGTAAAAACCTAGAGCAGCGTGAAAAGAGTAATTGGGGGCAGCACGGTGGATCAGGGGTTAGCACTGTGGCCTTTCCAGCGCTAGGTCCCTGGTTTGAATCTCTGCCAGGATACTATCTGCATGGAGTTTGCAGGTTCTCCCTGTGTCTGCGTGGGTTTCCTCCGGGTACTCCAGTTTCCTCCCACATCCCAAAATCATGCAATTAGGTTAATTGGCTCCCCCCTAAATTCACCTTAGACTACATTAATGACATATGACTATGGTAAGGACATTAGATTGTGAGCTCCTTTGAGAGACATGACTATAGACTTTGTACAGCATTGTGTAATATGATGGTGCTATATAAATACTGTGTAATAATAATATTAAAAAAAAATAACTGAAAGAGCCTTGTTACTGAGATGCAGCATATAAAATAGAGAGGTTTGTACTCACATATGGCAAACAAACATTACAATTATATAGATATTTAGGTTGGAAGAAACAACCTATAACCTGTTCTTACGCAGTGTTCTGCCAGAGGAAAGAAAATCAACCTCACCCTGTAAATATGATAAAATATTATCTTATCTGACAACACAATGCAGTCAGAATATTTCCTGGATATACTGGGGATCACAAAGAAACTTGTGACATCATTTGTTACCGTTATTTTGTAGTAACAAAGTGTCCCTATTCAAGACTTTTAAAGTGGAACTTAACCTGTACAGTACACAGTGTGAATGTGGTGCTCAATATATGATCCCAGGAAGTCCAGTATCACCTGTATCCATGCTGGATTTATAATGATTAATTTAGTGGTCCATGAGGTCCGAAAGGTTGGTGACAAGGACAAATGAGTTCATTTTGAAAAATCTGATCAGCCAGGTAGGTTTAGTTTATTGCTAAGAGATATTGCTTGTTTCTGCAATAAAATGACCTGCTATAGAAACAACTTTATTGTAGATTTGTAGCAATTCAATTAGTGAGAGACAGCAACAGGGGGCTGGTCTGTATCATTTACATATGGACACAAAATGACCCTCGATGTTGACCCTAGATTTACTAAAGCTCCCCAAGACTGGAGACAATATCATTGGGGGAACTTGGATGATCCAACAAACCTGGAATGGATTTCCTAAAAATCATTTGCTATTAGTTGGCAATTGTTTTAAATCTGATTCAGGTTCTCCCACAATAGGCTATCTTCACCAGTCTTCTTCACCAGACCCAATGGTTTATGTCTTATATATAAAATGATCGACAATTTCATTATGAACTGGCAAAATTACTACTACTGCTAGTCTTGGCTATTGATAAATTTTATAATTCTGAGGTCAGGTGACTTATTATTGATTTAATATAGTTTTGCCTTAATCATGATATCATATAAAAAAAGTTAAAATTTAGGTTTTCTAATCTTTTCAGTTTTTTGACCATGTGTAATAGACAAGCAAGCAATGTGAATAGTGTTAGGCAGCAAAAGTTGTAAAATACTTTATCTGCATGTAATGCAACCAGCATACGCAAAGAGTTTCTGCATGGGGTGTAAAGCAGCCTCCGGTAACACAGATTTCATATCTGTCCTTGTATTGCATGGAAGGACAATCTGGTTCCTGCTGTTAGCTGGGATTGAAGGAATCAATTCATACACCAGCTGAAAGTGGCCCATATATCTTGGAGCTTCACGCTAAGGCTGGCTAAGCCCCTATGTTTGTCACCAGCAACATTATTTTCTAACTTTTTTTGCTCAAATAAACCCCAAATCAGATCAGTATAATGTGTTTGTTATGCATTTATTTATTTTAAAAAGCTCAATTTAGAGCCTTTAGCATCCCCGACCTTGAATTTCCTTATTATTCTTTGGAAAATAAATTACATGCAAATCCAACTTCGATCATCTTACAAAGATAATTTTATCTGCGATGGTTTATTCATCAAGGACTTATTGTGTTGATTTAATTCTGTCATAATCCAGTTGAAGACAGATTATAAAGGCTCATACATTCATTAAAGGGAAGAGGGGTTTTAAAAGTCCACTGAGGTTTTAATAACATTTTATGGGTAAACATGTAAAAGATAAGGAATACAATCCTGTTCTAATACTCTAACCAGCCATCTTGGAGTGAAGTTTCAATAAGACGAAGGGAGCATCAAAGCAAGGTGTTCTGCTCCTCCTGTTGATATTTATCTATAAAATAAAGATATTATATATGTGTATTATATAAAACTATCTGACAGTTTTGTGTAGCAGATGAAACTTAAATTAGTTACACCAATAAAGGTTAAATTGCACATAGCATACAGAGCTTACCAAAGTAAAAAAAATTACAATTTACTTCCACTGATTGATATGAACGGAAAAAAATGCCAAGGAAAAAACCATATTCCTTTTTTCTTGGCAATAAATTTTAAAGGCATATAGTGTATCTGGACAGACAAGAGGTGACACTGTATAGAGCAAGTTAAAAGTCTTTGGTGCATGCTGGAAAATGCTTGATGTGCCACCGATAATATCCGATGCACAGTGACAATATTTTGTCCAATGCATGGGCTGCTCACTAGTATAATGGCAAGCATGTACAGGGGCATTTATGTTTTTTTCTGTTGTGGACTGGTTTGGAATGACAGGTTGTGGAATGCAGTATTTTATTTCAAACATATACATATATACACATACATATAGTGCAGCACTTAAAATAAATTGAACTGATCTCAGACTTCACTCAGATGCAAACTTTATTGTTTTATGTTTATTTCTGAGTCTGAAAATGCCCATATACTGTGTATTACCCTAATGCCAGTAAGATGGCTATTTCACATGGTCATGATGTATTAAATTAGAAAAATAGATAGAATTATACAGTTGTAATGCACAAGCTTTGCATATGGGTACAGTTATGTGACATATGTTGGGGTATCATTGTAAAAAAAATTCCAGGACAAAGTGAATATATTCTTATTAGGCTTTTCAGATTGTTTCTATCCTAATATGGTCTCAGGCAGGTCAACAAGTGTACCTTTTATTAGAAGAGCATTGGGAGTAAAAATGACACAGTGTAGTGAGAGGAGTGCCAATGTACCATCATTGCTGTAGGTGGAAGGATTAGTGCCCCAATGATGGGCTAGTTGGGGAAAATAGTGCCCGATTAGTGTCAGCAAGGAGAATTGCCCCAATCATTGGTGCCAGTTGGAGGTCGAGTTACTCATTATTAGAGTACATGAGAGGAACAGTGCCCCAAGAGCCTATTAAAGAGAAGCAAAGGGCCACAGTCTGAGGATCTCGGTCTTGAAAAAATTATCCGCATTAAGAAATGTAATTCCCCAGTGACTATTCCAAATGTTAGATTTTGCCTCACTTTCAGTCCTGTTGGCAGTAGTTATCACTTTAAGCACTGATTTCATACTTTCAAAACTAAAATAAAAAGTTTGGGCTAACATTCTGTTTAAATCACATATATATTGGTAGATTAATATTTTGGTGGTTGGCATGTGGGATTTATACAGTAGAACTGTAGAAACAAGGTCTGCTTTAAATTATATAACCTATCACCACAACCTTACCATTATATACAAGGGTGGCTAACCCTAATAAAGGGAAGAAAATGTGTTGTTTTTTACTTTTTTTGTTTTTAAATAACCCACCTCTTCTGCCTGAAGACTGAGGAGGAAACACACAGCCCCCCGGGATACATAGGTATGAGCATGCCAGAGATTGGGCATATGTCATCAGGTGCTTTCCTGAAATGTAAAAAAAAGCACAGTGAGATCAGCACTTTTTTTTACATTTTAAGGAAGATGTGTCACCATATCTCGGGTCTGCATGGTGGGAGATCGGGTAATGTAAGAAGTCGAAAAAGAGAAGATGGCCACTTCCAGTGTCCAGTTCACGCTGGAAAAAAGAAGGATGAAAAGACAGCGTGGGACTCCCTGGGCTTGCTTTGCAGAGGGCTCGGTGGCTTTACACCTGTAAAGGTAAGTGATATTTTTTTATTTTGCTCCAGTTTAATAGACAGCAAGAATTATTAACCACAAACATTACCCAGTACAGGTATCTTTCTTTTACCTAAAATCATTCATTCAACCAGTTTTAGGAGGTACAATGTACACTGACAACATTTCAGTTACTTTTTTCCCATACAGGATATACTGTATATATTCTGTATGCTTTAACGGTTCTCACTATGCAATTCAGCAAAATGGAAAAAACATTTTGCACACGCTCTGACCTTTCCATGGCTTTATATTTAGCACTTATATTATCGGAGGAGGTCCCCACATTCTGACATTTTCAAACTATTAATTATTAAGTGGCAGCTTCATTGGACTCCATGCTCAAGAATTATTTGCCTTGGTGAGGCGCAGACATACCACCAATACATTCCATAATGGACAGCATGTAGCTGTTCATATACAATAGAAATATGTTTGTTAAAATATGTGAAATATGTAATAAATAGTAGGTGTCCACTGACTTCTCCTTGGATGTTTGTGATCAGTATCTGCTCTGGAAACAAAGGCTACGGAAGCATTGTCAGCCACTAAGATATCAAAAACCTTTTTAATAACAAGGGACAGGCTATGTTCAGACTAGCAATGAGGTTGCAGTGCGGTTACCAGTGAACCACTGCCTTGGGGGGCTCCAACTCTTTGCACTCCAATAAAGAATAAAAACTGGGTGGCAGTAAATGGTACAGTACCTTTCACTGCCCTCCACTGTCAAATCTGCAGACGCTGGTTCTTCAAAAACCAGTGCTGCAATGTAAGTAAATTAGTGGCTGGCATGGTACCAGCCATCGGGCAGTATGCAGTATCACCCAATCCCAAGGCAGGTCTGAACCTACCCATACTGAAGCCGCACAGATGGATGCTGCAGAACAGCTCTAGAACAGTGGTTGCCAACCTATTCCACAAAAATCCTAGACCACTAAAATCACTGTCCCCCGACCTGGCATATGCGGAAATCCTCAAAGGGGGAGAAACCTCTGCCAGAGTGACGTCATCATAACATAACCCTGCCCACTCTCCTATTGCAGAGCTGAGCCTGCAATGGGAGAGTGAATGGGTTGTGTCAAGGGACACAGCCCGACCACTTCCCCAAGCCTGGGAACTGTACAGGGGATGTGGTCTGGGACTCTGACCAGTGCATCCTCCCAAGCGGGGTCCTTCTCCAGAGCCACAGACTACCAGGGAAAATTTTGGGGTCTGTGGCTCTGGTCAGTGGACCCCAGAGCAGGGTCAGGAGAAGGACCACAGGTTGGTGACTGCTCTAGAACACGTTTTAATTTTCAGTAACTTCAATGTAATTGCCTGCATGCTGCCCTCATAAACAGAGGCTCCCTGACCCCCAATTCTTCCTTGCTTTCATATTGATTGGTAAGGGGTGCCCATCTTAGTGATGAGCCAATAGTCAAACACAGGAGGCTGGAGAGAACAGGAGATTCCGATATAAAATATAGGAGCACCTTACTTTTGGGTTTCCCAGGCTGCACCATAGGAAATAAGAAAAGGCAGACCTGTCAAACAGTGTAACTGGTTTTATTTGCTGGTTATGCCCATTGATTTCTGAAATTTTACCATTTCATTTTTATCAGCAACACAGAGCTTTAACATAATGTGAACAGGGAACATATAAAACATTGTTACATCTTGTCAATTCAAGAAGCCAGTTTACAGGGAGACATAAGCTTATCTGATCATTGGAATATAAATCTGACAATGGGGGCCTTGGCTTGGTAACTGCTGAAAAGCATTCTGGCCAAATACAGTCACATATGTTTACCAGTTGTTGAGATAGCTAGTGCTTATTTTCCTTTCTGCTTTACCCATTTTAAGTTGGAGCATATGTTTCCTAGATGTACATGCCAAGATTCGTTAATATCAACTTGATGGCTGCTGGAAGCGCCATCATGGCAACCTGGTTACATACCAAATCTCCCGATATGCAATGAGTACAGTCAGATGGATTTATTCATTAGCATAAGAAACAGCAGACTAATTCTGGTTTCAGAACAGCTTGAAGTTTTTGTTCACTGTGATGTTTTCTTTGAAGCTTTAACATGTCAATTCTAAACATGTTTTAGTTTTAAATATTCAGCTTTTATTGGAATAATACCTGGTCATTTTGTTATGAAAGTCCTTTGATCAGTCACTTCCAGTTAGGAAGTGACATTTGTCTTCCAAATGTGCTCCCTTGTTGTCACCTTGTCCCATCCCCTGGTTAGATTACAACTCTCGAGCCAAGACACATTAAGCAGGCAAGACGAAAAAAGATATTAGGAAAATGGTAGTTGTTTTGACACAGTAAACTAAAAGTCATCCAGTTATGTTCTAATCCATCTGAATTCTAACTAATATGAATATCTGTATATAGTACACAGAAAAAAATATATTTATGTGCACCCAGGGAATCCTAAAACTGAATTGGATAGAAGGATCATTGATAGTGATGTCCAAAATGCTGCAGCGGGATTTGTTCTTGCCGTTCCCACATTTGAATTTGTACAGTTTTCATTAATTTGTGAATAGTTTTCCATAGCAATTACACAGCACTGAGATCCTCTGAAATCTATGTAAATATCACCCAAAAGGTTTGAAGTGTGTGTTCATCTGGTCAGTACACATTCAGCTGTGATTGTGTTCTCCTGTTATTAAGTTGTCTTCTGAGCGCAATGTCTTCTAAATACTTATACCGGTATGTGTCCGATCATTTATTACAAGGAGAAAAATGTGTTAGATAATAACTGGTGTCTGATACCTACAATTCATATATAAAACAATGTATTTTGTTGAATAATTGCACATGATATATTGCACATAATGGTTTGTGTTCTTTACAGAACCAGGTGGAAACATTTAACATTTTATCTTTGCTGATACCATGCTAAATGAAACCTAGGGTTTGCAGAATTTGATAAGCCACCACATCAGTGACTGATTATCTATCAAAAGGCTTATTGCAAGTTTTTGTTCAGAAAAAGGGAGCTGCAATGCAGACAGTGTCTTGCTGGCTAACACGTTCTCTGGGAATCCTTTCTCACACATGTATTCTGGACAAAGAGACACTGTCTGTGAACCACTGCTACTAATTTCATCAGTGAAAAACAATGGTTACCTATAGAATCCAACCATGTAGGTCACATTTTAAAACTCAAAAGGGCCTGATTTATTAAAGCTCTCCAAGGCTATACTTTAATCAGTGAAGCTGGGTAATCCAACACACCTGGAATGGATTTCTTCAAAGTCATTTGCTATTTGCTAGCAAATGTTTTTAATCCATCCTGGACCAGATCCATTCCAGGTTTGCTGGATCACCCAGCTTCACTGATGTGAGTCCTCTCCAACCTTTCAGAGCTTTAATAAATCAGGGCCATAGTATGCAACTATGAGCACACCAACTCTTCTCACCTTTCCTACCAAATGCTTACTTTGCAGGCAAGTACACAATTCAATAAACGCTCATTAATTACAAGAAATACAAAAAAGCCACTTTTGCAACTGAGCAATATGCTATATCTAGCCTGGTTTTGCTAGAGCTAGACCAGTTTTATTACATAGTGCGAAGATTCTATTTATTCCCCATTGGTACTGTGAAACTACTACAATATAATTACTATATATTTTGGGAACACCAAAACAACTGGTTATAATGACTGTGATTTTCTCACGATAGGAAGACATTGAGTGGAGTTCTTTTAAGTTGAAAGCTAGGCAAACAGGTAAAGGTTCAGCAAAAACACATATATGGGAATAGTTTTAACCTCAAAGATTTTGTATTGCCCATTTAGTCCTGAGGTATCATTACCAGACCAGACGTACCAGGTACGTCATTACCAGACAGATTGGTGACCTGAGTTTTCTCCAATGCAGCTATGCAATACAGCTAAGACTCTTCCCTGCCCACACTGTTACTGGACAGTAAACAAAGCAGCAGCACAATGAGGAGTAATTTCTCTGTTCACTGTGCACTCCTCTGGTCAGCTTGTTCTCTTGCCAGCTCATATGTATTGTAGCCCTGGTAACTGGCTTATATAAGTTTCCACCCCTCTCCTAGTCTGAGCCTGTTTTGCATGTGAATTTGGCATCTAATGTATTTTACACGATGGATGAATTTTAGCACTAAAATATTCTACATTTAAAAAAAATGTAAAAAAAAAAAATCATTATCAGTATTAATCACAGAATGAAAATCAATAGCCTACACAGGCACTACCAGATGGGAGTTATGTCTACCACAACCTTTAGAACCCTTAGAAGTTTCTAAAGGAATCCTTGTTAAGAGTGGCTGCTTTATAATGAAAGGTAATTTCTCTATAATAATTTTTTTATCCTACCTTAATATTTACAGATAAATCATTTACATCTGCAGAATGTATGCATTGTGTACCTGGCATCACAAATCAGTTGCTTTCACATGATTAGGCTGTTGTGTGCTTGATATGCAATCATAGAATTGTGTTATCCCCCTCAGAAAGACCCTGTGCAGCAGCTAAATGTGTTTTTCATAACCTTAGGTTCTGCTCAATTAGATTTAATGGCTCCTCTGTGAATCCAGCGTATAGCCATAGATTGGTATTGATCCCCATCAAATAGTAACCCCTTCGATATACCAGATGTTCTAACTATTTCATCTTCTATGGAGACATTTCCTGATATAACATCAGGAAAAATGGTACCGTTACGGGTTTTTACTATCTGACCTTTCCTGACCGATCAGCTTCCTGTACTCAGTAATACATGGTATGCTAGTTACACTTTTTATCTTATTTGGTTAGGGTTGTAATATATAAATGGTGATAGGGTTGGTACACTGCTTTATTTACTCTTTAAAAAATAAATTTACACAGCTTTCACCCAGGACGCAAACATTTTTCTTATATGATTCCATTAGAGAAATGTATTTTTCTAATACATTTTCCCAGGTGAATGTTATATGTCTTGGGTGAAAACATTATTAAATAGACCCCAGAGTGTCTTTATGCTCTCTTTCCCTTCTAATAAACAGTTATATACCTTTTCTTTTCTGGTTTATGACATGATCATTTCAGCTACTGCCATACAGCACCATTATCAGCATTTTAATGTTTACTATACAATGTTGATGTTAGTCACTGACTCCACTAATTCGTATTGTTTAGGATTTGGAATGAGGTTCTTATTCAGAATAATGGACAGAACTGGGGCAGGTTTTTCTTTGTTATATTACTGGTCTTAATTAGATCTTTTTAATGTGTGAACATGGGTTACTATGTAACCATATGATTCAAGGCTCGCTATATAAAGAGAAAACAAGCAGAAGATAAATCAATCAGCTGAAAAATAAGGTCCTTGGCTTCAAAATGATAAAATCCTGAATTTATTACCCTAAATACATTCCTCATATTATTGTTGTTCATGCAATACACATTTGCATTGGATCCAACCTTTTCATAACCAAAGGTCACTGATAACTAGATGCCTTGGCAATATTAAGCTGTCAGTACACAGTAACTGGACTATATCTCCAGAACTAATTGATCCAAATAATTTTATATTGCATTGTTGAGTTTTATTTTACAATGTGACAAATGAAAGCGTTAACAAGTGAGAAAAATGTGATAAAATGGATTTAGCCTATATTGTTTGAAAAAAAGATCTGTGATTTATTTGCAGTTTTTATAACACTGTAATACAGTGTTTCTCCACCAAGGTTTATTGGATCCTTCACAGCAGCGGTCACCAACTGGTGGTCCGCGAGAACATTTTTGTGGTTCGCAGCTTTGGCTGGTGCACCCCCTGAGCGGGGTCAGGCGCAAGAACCCGCTTGGGAGGCGCACTGGCCAGAGCCGCGGAGCACGTCTCCCGTACGGAACACAGGTTCAGGGAAATGGGCTGGTTGTCTCTGGACACAACCGGCCCACCCTCTCATCACAGGTCTGAGCCTGCAATCGGGGAGTGGGCAGGTTCTGGCATCATGACGTCACTATGAGGAAAGTTTATTCGCCTCTGAGTGACACCCGGCTGGCGACCACTGCTCCAGAGGTTGCTAGGGGGCCCTGGAGCAATTTGTGACTCTTAGGTCAGTTTAACTGACACCAATGATCTTTTTGGCTATCTTTAAAGGTGACATTCTTTCTGCTTAATAGTTATTTAAGAGGCATTCTTCCCATTGACCACCAAACTAATGTATGGTGAGCTGTGGATATAGTAATTATAGCAGGGGTTCCCTGAAGATCTCAAAGGTATTTCAAGGGGTTTTTCCAGCCGCAACACTTTATTTCTAAACAAAATGTGATCACTATTATTGGCTGTCATAAAGAACACATGATCAGAAACCATGCTGATTGGTTACTGGTCACTATATAGGGCAGCATTAAGATCCAATGTGATTACAGAACTAGCAGACGGCACAAGATCTAGCTGCTGTTCTGACATGGACCATTTATTTACTTATCCTCGGCACCAGTCATTGTACTAATGAACAATATTATACAGATTGCAGGTGGAAGACGGTACCAAAGCTATATATAGCTGAAGCACTTTTCATTACTACAGCTTGTGCTTATTCTGCTGATTAAATAATGCACTGGGAGATTCTTGACAGCAGACTTGGTCCAAATATGTTTTATTTGATAATCTCCATGGCAATTTATTTCATTAAGTTCACTATAGCAAATATGTTCCCCCAGCCTTTTGACATTTACCTTAAGTATGGTATACAAAATTGCAGTGGGGCCAAGATCATTGGTAGGAGATTTTAGCCGTATGATAAATTTATAGGTATAATACATTTTCTTTTATAATGAGACACGTTCCAAAGAAATCTTCACTAAAAGAAAGGATTCCAGGGGAGGTTTCTCATTTTTTTAGGTCAGAGCGGAGATGGAGGTGGAGAATAGTTATTTTAGTTGTAAAGGTTTAGGTCCTCTTTAGGATCATTGCAGCAGGAATAGAATTCAGATGAGAAAACCTTTGGAAAAAATGAAGCTTGACCCGAATGCAGCTCTCCATGCTAACCCTCGTGCCTCATGATTTTAATTAATGTTTCTTCAGCTAATTAGGTTTCCAATTTTGTAGTTTTGATTACTTTTAACACCTCTCTTTATTCAATGATTTAGAGAGATATAAATAGTAGAAGGCACAGATTGCAAATCGTGCATAAAAATATATCTTAGGTATTAATTTTTTATGCAATTTTAAAATGAAAAGCATCTGTGTAGTTTTGCAAAACAGTTTTATTATGAGAAGACATGTCTACTTTTAAATGTGTTTTAAAGATTTGTATATCAAAGTTTAGACATTTTTTAGGAAAGGTGGCAAGCTGAAAAATGTAGATTTCAACTCTATATTTTGTAAATAAACTGCTTAATTCAGATCTCCACTCATGGGTATTGGATCGGAGATCAGAAGACAACAAAATACAACCTTACTCTATCATTTAACAATTTTGTACTAGGACCAATAGTTTATTTTGTATAAGTGTGTCAGGAATACCATTCAAATGGAAAACCTTCTTTGTACCGACAAAGCTCACTGGTTGAGGGAAAACCCAAGCTCAGGACGGTAGGATCTACACTCACAGATATTATTTAAAGAAGACTTATAGCCACCCATATATTGCAGCCATCATAGAGTTTGCAGGTCCTTCCCATATTTACAATGAGCCCTCCACCATCCTAGAGTTTGCAGGACCTTCCCATATTTACAATGAGATTCCACAGATCAAAATGATTCCCACAACCAAGTTGATGGACGTTTATTACTGTGCTCAGCATCTTCTTTGTGCAGAATCTATGAGCAAGTGATCCACCAACCAACTGCAACAAGAGACACATACTTCAGAGAAAGGTAAGTATCCACTGCCCACTAGGGGGGTCCTTGCCGAGGGGGCCCTTTGCTGAGGTTTGCAATGGGTCTGTCTCTAAGCGGTCTATCACGGAGGTCTGCATTAGGGGTGCAATATTGTTGTCTGTCACTGAGGAGTCTATCACTGAGGTCTGCACTGTGGTTTATAACTGAGGGGTCTACCAATGAGGCATGAATTGGGCTTGTCATGATGTAGTCTAATACTAGGGGTTCTGTTACCAAAGTTTGCACTGGGAGTCAGTCACTAGACTAGATAGGGAGGACCTATCACTGAAAATTGCCACTTAGGGATTTATCACCCAGAGGGTGGGGTCCAACATTTATGTTGGTGCTAGGAGGTATTAAAAATGCACCAACTTTACATCTTTTAGTTGTTTTGGGCTCCTCACTAATCTATATTTCCCATAATTCTCTGGTACATGACAGTGGGCAGGTAGTGAACATGATTATGGGTGGGGATGCTTATTAACTACTCTGCCTCCATCTACATAGCCACATTTGAATTACAGTCACTCAAGTCATGCAGATGTGCGTAGTTGGGACAGATTGGAGGTCTTAGCAGCCTAAGGGTGTCGTGGGCTGCCAATCAACTCCTAAAGGCATTGATGACTGGTCTCACAAACAGGATATTGAGACCTGGAAAGACCATTACAGACAAATTACTCAGTTGAAGCTTAACTACAAGAAATTGTGACTCGATAAGAGATGATTGTTTTAAAAAGCTAAATACCGGTACCTTTGATCAGAGTTTAGCTTTAAGTTAAAAAAAAACATTTTTATCTGTCTTGGGGACAAAAGCAAAAGATCTCCCCAATGAAGTGCAACAAAACCTGGCAAGAGTTGTAATTTGTCCCAGCCTCACAAAACCTCTGGCTATAGATACCCCTGTTATTGAAAACACTTTTCTAATGAGCATCATCTTTTACACACATTTGCAAAGCACTGCTTGAAGCTTGTTATCATCTGCTAGTAGCTTGTATGAAGCTACAGTCATCAGTCTTATCAATGGATACTGAAATATTAACAATGCTTTGTCCACGATGGACCCTTGACAAAATTTCTTATAGGTATACCTACATCAAACATAATATTGTGTTGGCTGCCTATGGTAAAACATTGGAGCCTATGTGTTTGATTTACTACACCTGCACAAGAAGCCCAAAGAAATGAATGGTACCATAAAAGAAAGTACATTACTTTGTAGTTATTTCAATTATCTTAAGGTTTGTATTAACACTCCTAGACTACAGTTGAAGGGTGCTTTATGGGCTTCACCAAGGATTCCTGAAGTTAACAGTTCTGCTAATGCTTGCCTTACCTGATAATCTTTAAACAATGCCCATGTATTAAGACCTCAAATATTAGTAGAATGGTAATAGAACAAACCATAAACAAATTTGTGTCTGTTAATCTCCTTCATGCAACATTTTTCAACGATTTTTATATTGATAAGCAAATGCAAATTATATTTGCACTAGTGTGCCTGTATTTATTGCTTTGAGGAAAATATTTATTTGAAATGCATATTAATGGCATAATAAAGCTTATCTGTCTTAGATAAACTAAACAATGTTTTTAATGTTATTTTATGTAGGAGCTTGGACACTGAATCATCATGGGAGAAGCTCAGGATTCTTCTTTCCTTCTTGTAAAAATCTTGGAGGATTTAGACTCCAAACAAAACTCTGTTTCATACCAAGACCTCTGTAAATCTTTATGTTCTCGTTACGATCTACCTGAACTAGCAAAGTTGCGTAGCCTCCTATATTACACAGCGTGCCAAGATCCAAGCTTTCCAGCAAGTCTCTTTCGGGACAAGATGAGAAATGCTGCGGACAATCAACAGTCTAAAAAAATAATTGCGGCAGCTGATATAGTCACTATATTTAATCTGATCCAAATGAACGATGGAGCTGCCAAAGAAAAAATCCCAATTCAACAGCAGACTCAAGAGAAAGAGGCAACAGAATCTGATAATGAGGTTTTCACAGGAACAGATATTGCTCCTCACAAAGAAACGCAGAAAAGAGATACCAGTCGGAGCTATTCTATCACAAGGTCATCCAGCTGCCACAAGGAAGAATGTGAGGGCCGTCGTACGTTCCTCCCTGAACCAAATTTTCTCCTTGGAGTTAAACAAGACAGCAGTGGGCGAGCTGGATCTGTTGAGAGATTACAAGCTTTAGACTCTTATGCCATGGTATCTCCCCAGTCTTGTGAAATGCAAAGCACCTATTTCCCTAGTCAACCATTATCTGAGCCAGAATCACTGCCACCAACACCAAGCGAGGAACCTTTTAGACTTTCAGCTTCTAGTGGACAGAGGAGAAATGTGTTTAAGGATGATTTTCACAACATGGTTAGAATGTCTCCTAATCTTACAATGAAAAAGAATGAAGGAAAGATAAGTCCCAAGACAGTTTTCTTTAATCACAGTTTTGAGATGCCTTACAGCTCTCATTATCTTAATACAGCTTATTCTTCTTCTGAAGACTTTCGCCGATCAAAACATGAAAGCTTAGATGATCTTCAAGCATCCACGTACTTTGGACCAACAACTGGGCATGGACTGCAAGAACAGAAGAGATTTACAAGCAAACCAAAACAGCTTGTTGGAAAGCCAGTAAAAAGCTGGAGTCTAAACACAGAAGAGGTGCCAGATTTCGAACGCTCATTTTTTAATCGAAAAGAAGAAAATATGTGTTATCCAAGCACTGGCTTGGTGCAGACAACAAATTTTGTTTCAGTACCCGAAAGACATCATTCTTATTTACCAGACCTTGCATTAAAAAATAATGGTAAAAAATTTTGTGAGCCTCAAGATGTGGAAAAGCAAGAGGCCCTAAGAAGGTTCAGGGATAAGACAACCAAACCAACTTCTTGTCAGTACAGCACTGAGAAGACAGAAAGCGTTGGCACCCAGACGGAGCAGGCAGACACAAAAAAGGGAAAAGAGTCAAATATCTCCTCCACCTGTAACCGTTTTATGGAAGGAAGAGCCCGTAACCAATCTGAGGCAGACTCTGAAATTATAAGTGATGATATAAGTGACATATTTCGCTTCTTAGATGATATGAGCCTTTGTGGGTCCTCTGGTATACCACAATCTTCCTGCTATAACAGTAGTGGTTCTCTTGCTCAAGTTTCAAGAGCAGACAATGAAAGTTCTCCAGAACATGTAGGCAACAGATCTAACTCCAAACCAACCAAAGGCCCACGGACTGAGCCAATAGAGGAAGAAGAGCTAAAAAGCAGTGTCAGAAAACTAGTTAGAAGGATTGGGGAAATTGAGAAGAAATTAGAGTCTTTGTCAGGCGTACGAGATGAAGTATCTCAGGTGCTAGCCAAGCTAAATAGGCTAGATGAGAGGATACAGCCACCTGAAAAGGGCAAATTAGAAGTTGAAGGTCAATCTCACAGTGATGCTCATTCAAGCACAAGGGCATCTCCAAGTCCTTTCCAAGATCAAAACTCATCCCATAATGGGAATGTGGAGAACAAGCCAGACTGTTGCTGTTCAGATGGTAACAGTGGCACCACAGAAAGTCTTCGAGTTAAAGCCATGAAGAAAAATCTTTTCACACAAAGGTCAGTCCGTTCATTGACAGAGGACATTTCTACAACTGAGACCAAGCCTGGAAACGTGCAACTTGAATGTCGACCTTGGGGATTTCCTAAACAGACTAGTATATCTGAGGAAGATAAGAAAGATAAAGGGGGATCAAGCAGAGAATGGCATCGCAAATCCAAAGAGGTAACAAAATAAATTTAATTTAAAAATCACATCCCTAAAAAAAATCATATGTTTTACTGTATTTATTGATAACTATGTTACTTTGTTGAATTTGCTATTTCCTGTTCTGAACCAAGCACTTCTTCTATGGAACATATTATATAGTTTAACAACCTTTAGAACAAAATCAGCACAGCATGTTAGCTCTGATTGCATTTCCTGCCTTTCTGATTTTTACTGCAACCATTACGAATCTTCAAAATTACCATCAGGTAATATCCTTGATAAAAACACCCTTTTACCTGCTAATATACCCCGCAATTACAGCTTAAGGGCAATAAAGAAAGCCTGTGACTTTTACCTACCTAGAAACAGAGGAAGGTAATTTAGGGATGCTGGTTTGGTAAAAAAAAAAGATATTTAGGAGTGTTAATTTTGAGTATTCATTACTGTACTAATTAATGTACTGTACTTTGGACATACAGTAACTCAGTAATTACAATTTCATATGTATTTAATTATTTATACCGATCGGGTTTCAGTATCTGTCCTTTTTTTTACTGACAAATTAGTATAGGGGTTTATATTTATCTCTTTGAAGATAGGAAGTTTACTTGTAGCAAAAACTTCAAAAAAAACATAAAATAAGAAAGTCAGCCTGCTGAAATGTCTGTTCAGAAAGCCATTTCTGCATTCTTTATACTTGGGTTTAGATGTATGAGCTCAGATAGACAAACATTTACATAAACGGGAACACAGCAGCATGAAAAAATGATATTGTGTGACTTACATTGACACTTCTGTTTATCTTTGTGTTATTCCCTTTTTATTTAGGTTGACCGCCAACATGAAATACCTCATTTGCACAGAATTCCCAAGTCATCCAGGGATTCATATATGGTAGAACAGGTATTCAGTCCTCACCCATACCCAGCATCTCTCAAATCTCACATGAAGAGCAATCCTATTTACACGGACATGCGTCTGACAGAGATGGCAGAAATAAAACGGACCCAACCCTCGTGGACCATAGAAGAATATACACATAACTCAGGGGAGAAAGGCCGACTGACTGCACTGGATATTCAGGTGGGTGATAATGGGTTTCAATTCTTTGTATGCAATATGTTATACCCGAATCAGTAAAAATGGAATACCTGGAAATATTATTGTCACTTGTATCTTTGTACCCTATAAACAAATAAAACCCCCTATTACTTTGACCTAAATTGCATCTTGGAAAAACTGCCATATTCTTGAATTTTGCAGCCATTATAATGTTCACACAAGCCAAACAAATAATAACAACAAAAACTAATTTCCGAAACTAGTTGGGGTAAAATTTTACCATACAAGGTTAATAAAAATCAGTTGTCTTCATATCACAGCAATAGTACACCATCTGCTTTAAAATAAAGAATACATGTTAGCAATATACACTGCACAGGTACCCAAATGCATAGGTACTGCACTGCATCCCAATGCATTGTGTCCTTTGCAGTGTGCTGTGGAAAAAAATGCCTTGAGGTCCACTGCAATCCAGTATTATCAACAGGAGACCAATGCAGTGAGCAACTCCTCTCAACACATAAAAACAAGTGTTGCAATGCAGTGTGGTGTTAACGGGCCCTTTAAAGCAGAACTAAACTAAAAAAAACTCACCTTTACTTCAGCAGATCCCTTAATTACTTAATCCCTAAACTTTACTGGATTGAAAGCACCGGGTGCCGCCACTTTTGTTCCTCTTCTGGCTACTTCACCTGATTTTGCACTGCGCAAGGCACCAGATCGGGTGACGCAGCCTTCTGTAAATAGGTAAAAAAGATTGAAGATCTCACTGCGCTTGCATGTAGGAAAAAGGCCCCTTCTGCGCATGCTACCTCTCGGGCATGCGCAGAAAGAGCAGGGATGCATGACATGGGTAGCATCGGAAGTTGTGCACTCCCATTCCCAGAAAGAGAGGGGCTTTTTTTTTAAAAAAAGGCAGTTGAAAAAAAAAAGATAATTTGTACCTTACATAAAAGGATTGTCTACCCTTTTATGTAAAGTAAAACTTTTGGTGATAGGTCAGATTGAAGGTGAATCATGTTTTCCCATGCACAGCAGCAGCTGTATAGAGCTCACATATGATTGTGTTTTTCTAAAATATGATTTTTTAAAAACCTTTATTTATAAGGCGTACCTGAACAATTTTATGGGGCTTTCATCCATACATAGGCTTATATAGTATATATAGTATATTATATATAGTTTATATAGTATAGTAAATATAAGAAGCAAACAATTTTGTACCCAAACAACTTAATGGCCTGAGATACATATTAATCTCTACACTACCCCCCCAACCAGTCATACACATATTACTGAGAGGAACTCTTTGTGGGGGATAACTTAGTAACTTAGTAAAGTTGCCAAGAGGCATGTAAAAAGGCAGGGTCCAGGTTTCACTTGTATTCCGCTGAGCCTATGAAGAGTAGCCATGAAGCCAAGAGTTTAGCAACTCCTCCCTTGTCCCAAGTATGGTCACTGTGAGATTATTAATAATATTGGTATTAATAATAAACAGGATTTATATAGCGCCAACATATTACCCAGCGCTGTACATAAGATAGGGGTAGCAAATGACTGACAGTTACAGACAGTGACACAGGCGGAGAAGAAGACCCTGACCCGAAGAGCTTACAGTCTAGGTGGTGGGGGAAGTCTCACACAATAGGAAGGGGTATATGGAATGATGAATAGTGGTGAATGTTTTAAGAGACAGAAGAAGATGGGTAGGCAAGTCTGAAAAAATGTGTTTTGAGTGCTCTTTTAAAGTGGAACGTAGGAGCAAACCGGATGAATTGAGGAAGACCGTTCCAGATAATCAGGGCAGCTCTGGAAAAGTCTTGGAGCCCTGCATGTGATGAGGTTATGAGCGAGGCAGTCATAAGTAGGTCATTGGAGGAGCGAAGAGAGCGGCTAGGGGAGTATTTTTCAACCAGGACCGAAAGGTAGGTTCCCCTATTAGTCCGACCTAATTCATCTTTCCTATCCAGGAGTGAACCAATGATGGAAAATTGGAATTTACTAGGTGGTGGATTACCAATTTATGATATGTAGCCAAAAGCATCCCATTATGATGCAATGAAAAGAAGGTTGGATCCAACAGAATCATTTCAGTGGCAAACCTCTGAATTGCCACTCTCATGGTGTCCTAGAAAAGACACATGACCAGGCATGCATCTTACTGTGTTCTTGTTCCTTTTACTTAATTCCTAAAGTGAAGATTACACATTGCTAAGGGCTCTTTCCATTCCTCCATATCACAGCATTGGTAGGTGCCTGAGCAGCCAATGCTGCCAAATGTAAGGAAGGGAAGTGAGTCACATGCTTTGCATGCCAAGAAGAATCAGGTTTGATTGCTTTTGATGGGTAAATGGAACATCAGAAAAGTGAAGGAAAAATAAGTACATGAAAATGGGTATGTCATACTGGGTACAGGAAGAATTTGAATTGGAACTATGGTGCCACAATTAAAAAAGGTGAGCAGGAAGGATCTTTATTGCAGTAAGCTCAGGCAATATCCCTTTTGCCATAACATAACATAACATAATACTTACCTGCCTGGTTGCTATCTTTTCTTTAAATTACTTTAAGCTGTGCATGCTCAGTGTGCAATTCAAGGTCTTCCTTTGCCCCAGGCTGCCAGGAATAAATTAACCAACCCATTAGGATGGCCAAAGATCCGGAACTAGAAGGAGAACTGGATGAAGTTGGAAGCACCTGTGATGGAGAGAGGATAGGTGAATGTAAATAAAAGATTGTGATCGGGTAGGTAAGTTTTTTTTTTTGTTGCAGAAGGAACACTACCTGTCCCTTCTGCAAACTGCCCGGTCATTATATTCACTTCTTTGAATTTGGTTTTTCTTTAAGTGAACATGTTGCTGTTTCCTGCATGGTTTAAGTATATATGAGCAAAATGTAAAAAACTGTTAAGCACATCTCTCCTATACCTACATGCTCTTCTACATTATGTATCACAAGTTCAGAAAAAATGCTAATGATCATACTATATATACAGTCAGCTCCAAACTTAACTCAATAGGCTGATGACTCATTTCTGAAATATTAGGAGAGGTGGTAAATTGGGTAAGTAAACATGGAGGAATTATGGTAAATGGGAATGTATATGTAATTCTTTATTACATTTTCAAGAGCTTGACAAAAGGAAGCTGCAAAAAAGAAGGCCAGGGGGTAAAGCAAACACCAAGGGATTTCTATGTAATTCAGCAGAGGGGAACTCAAGCATGAAATATAATTTGTACAGCATATTTCCTCCATAGGATTCAAAGCACTTGTACAATCATTAAAAAACAGAACGTTCCATTTTATGGTTTTAAGTATCAGAATACATTTTTAAAAATCATCTGGTCCTAGAAGGTTCTAAAATGGTTTAACTTTAACCTAAGGTGTTAAAACAACACACAAATTCCTCTAGGTCATTATTTATTTAACAAAAAATGAAGCCATTTGTGAAAAACTAGGTGCTCATTATTCTATAGCTTTTAGCTTTAGCAGCAATAACTGGAAATAATCAGTATCTGTATGGCTTTATCAGTCTCCTATACCATTATCGCAGAAATTTGTCCCAGGCTTCTTTAAAACATTGCTTCAGTTGATTGAGGCTTGCCGATATTCATTAGGCACAGCTCTCTTAAGGTTCTGCCACAGCATTTTAATGGGTTGAGGTTTGGACTTTGACGGACAATTGCAGAACCATGGTTCTTTTCTTTTTTTAGGCATTCTCTTGTAGATTTGCAGGTATGCATGGGATTATTGTTCTGTTGCATGATCCAAAGGCCAAGCTTTAGCTGTCGCACACGACCTCACATTTGGTATACTGAGGAGTTCATGGTCAAATCAGTGAATGCAAGGTGCCCAGGACCTGTGAATGCAAAGCCTAAATCATTGCCCCTTTCACCGCTGTGCATGGCAATGTTTGTGCATTTAGTCTTTAATAATATTATCCCCATGCCCAATTTCCCATATGGCTCTCAATTTTACCATTCCACAGCAATATTATCACTGGAAGTGAAGGCATAATTCTAAAATAGTTTTCTAAATCCTTGCAACACCTACATCAAGCTTGTATAGAAAAAAACAGGAGTTCCACTTTAAAGTAAATCTGGACATTTTAAATGATCAGTAGTCTTAAATATATAGGCAGGTAAACCTATGCAGTTTTTAGCACAAGCTTTCTTATTTTAGTCCTTCGTTAGGATGGACTGTTCTGATGTAGATAACAAAACTAATTGCAGCGTTTTGTATTTTTTTTATCATCCATTAAAAGTGTACATTTGTTACGAGTTCAAGTTAGGCTATTTGTCTCAAAAGCATAGTCAAAGAAAATGGTCAACACTCCAACAGATTATTGATCCTGCTTGATATCTCACCAGCAGTTAAAAGGGAAAAACGGTGTAAATAGAGCAAGTAATGTTATCAGACTGGATTCCCCGCTGTGGTTTTTAATGTAGTTTTAATGTATTTTTACTACTCAGCTAAAGATAGCTGATGGTCCTCCAGGGGGAAGATGCTTAACAGGTTTAGATATTCAATGAAAGTTCAATCTGGAAGGATTCTGGGGTAAAAAGAAATGTTAATATGCTTTTACTCAAGAACAAAAGTTCAGATCAGGAAAACAATCTAAAGTTGACTTTAGTCTACTTTATCTACTTCAGACTTTTTTCTACTTCATAAACACACTACAAGTGAGCGTTGTGGTACAAACAAAACAAAGAATATCAAATATAACAAATAATATAACAAAGTCCCCACATTTAGGCTGTGTTTATACGCTGAATTATTGTTGTTGGAAACAATCAAAATCGCTTCCAGTGACAAACAACTAAAAGATGAACGAATGAGCATTGTACATACAGGCCATTTTGTTCTATGGAGAGGGAAGGGGGAAGAACATGCGAGTGGCACCCCGCTGTGCCACTGTCCCTTCACTTCTATTGCGGTCTTCAAAGATCTGTCAGGAGGGATCCATGAACGATGTCGGGGGACCTCTGTACACATGTGTGTGCATAGCCTGAGGACTGGTAAGCTGGAATACATACTATATAACGTTTGTGTTCTTTGGTTAAGATACTTTAGTTGGTTTTTAGGACTTTACTATACTCATTCAAAATGTCATGGACCTCCATAAAAAAAAATGGTGAGGACAATGAAAAAAGAAGAAATAAAGCAATACATATAATAAAATGTTAAATTATCCCTTCCATCCATCATATGTAAATATTTATATGTATTTTAACTACAGTATTTTATCTGTTTTTTATATGCAATCCATGTTTTACAAATAATGAGGTATCTAATGAGGCAGGACGGCAAAGACACTTGCTGTGCAGCCTCCTTTGTCTTAATGAAACCTCATTCCAGTCTTGTAGACAACCAGGGTAATATTTCAGACATACATGCCTAAAGAAGTTTTTTTCTCCAGGCCATATTAAGTAATGAAAGTACTTCTACAACTTTTTGACAAATCACACCGGATCTTTGTCAGAGTCTTGGTCATATATTGTTTAAATAATTTCAAATTCTAACAAAGAATTTGTTTAGGTTCCTGATAAATTAGTTGATATTTACCCTTTTATTTCCACTATGCGTTTGGTTTGTCCAGCTACTTTAGCAGACATCAAACTAAAATTGTTTTGGACTGATATTCCCCTGTTTATACACAATGTCACGCCCCTACTGTCTGGTTAACACTGGGTCATTAAAGCAGAACCACAACTATTATCTTGTACCCCCTATATGATAATAATAATAATAATTTATAAAGCAGTAACAAATTATGCAGCACTTTACAAAATCCATCATATCACTAACTGTCCCTCAAAGGGGCTCACAATCGAATGTCCCTACCATAGTCATATGTTTTTATAACAGTCTAAAGACACATATGAGGGAAAGCCAATTTACCTAACTGCATGTTTTTGGCATGTGGGAGGAAACTGGAGTACCTGGAGGAATTCCATGCAAACAGCATGCACAGGGAGAACCTGCAAACTCCATGCAGATAGTGTTCTAGGAGATTGAAACCGGGGACTGATGCTGCAAAGGCCGGAGTGCTAACCACTGAGCCAACAGTTCCACATACAAAGATTGTGAACAGGCAGATTTCTTATTGCAGAAAGGTCAGGCTATGTCCCCTCTGCAATAAAACATTCTTACCTGTCTGTTCGCAATCTTCTTTTCATAGTATACTGGCCCATTGGGTCTGAATGAACTCCCACGCACACCAATGAGAGTTATGTCATCCCGGCCTGGCTAATGAAGATAAGAGGAGCAGAAGAAGATAGTTGCACCGGCCGTTTTTGGTTTTGATGATTTAGTTCCACTTCTTTCACAATGATTCTACAGTCTTTTCACCTGAGACTCCAACAAGTTGGGGCTTTCTACTACTTTAATAGTTTTATCACAGAAGTGAAAACATTGGTCATTATTTGTTGAGAGTTTAGATTTTGAAATGTTACTTATACATTCACATTTATTTTTCATAAGAGTGTTTTATCTCTTTTATTGTATACCTATCAACTGAGCATTGTCTGAGAATGTGATTCTTGGAGATAGCATTGGTTTTTATTGTCTGTTTAGGGTGTATTTGCTTATACTACTGTGATACAGAAAATGGAGTGAGGTAACAGGGTTTTATCATATGTCATGTTGTTTGAATTTTATCTTTTTGTTTTGTTTATTATTTGTAATAATATTGATTAAATGTATTATTATATATTATATGGGCAGCACTCTTGCCTTTGCAGCGCTAGGTCCCATGTTCGAATCTTAGCCAGGACACTATCTGCATAGAGTTTGCATTGGTTTCATACGGGTTCCTCGATTTCCTCACACTTCCCAAAAACATGTGGAAAAGTTTATTGGCTTCCCCCTACAATTGACCTTAGATTGTATTAAAGACATATGACTATGGTAGAGTCATTAGATTGTGAGCTCCCTTGAGAGACAGCTACTGACATGACTATGGACTTTGTACAGCGCTGTGTAATATGTCGGTGCTATGTCTAATAATATTTAGATATGTATATATGGGGACTTTCAGTGTTTTGTATCTAAATATAACAACCTGAGAGAAATCCAATAACATTGTTCTGATCCATTATGTATCCAACAGGCTCAAGAATCCCTAAATCCAAACAATTTGGAGTTTTGGATGGAAGACATTTACACTCCAGGTTATGATTCTCTTCTAAAAAGGAAAGAAGCTGAGTTCCGACGAGCCAAGGTCTGTAAAATGGCAGCACTGATCACAGCAGCTGCCTGCACAGTAATTCTGGTGATTGTTGTTCCCATTTGCACCATGAAGTCCTAATTTTTAGCAATGACCAGAAGATCCTTACTTGCACTCCCCATGCATCCTGTTCATGGTGACCAGGAGCAGTTACAGAGACCTTAGATACATTTATCTTCCTACAATATGAAAATTGGGTGCTGCAAGGCTCAGCATGATATTACCATAAAAGCACTACACAAACACAACGCACATATTACCAATACATTGCTAACTTTTTCTGATTCAAGAAGAGAGAATTCCAGTACGGTTTGTCTTAACTGTATGTTACTGGATTAGAGATGTAAAATTCTTCTCCCTCCGGCGACCCCCCTTGGACAGTCATCACACAATAAGGCTGATACACATACATGGTCCCTCAAGGCTCAGTTCATCGTGTACTTGAAGGAAGGAAGAAAAAAAGAAAAGCAGGACAATTAGAGGACAAAAATGAACAGCCAAAGAGATGACACAGCATCTTTTCAACAGCAATACAAAACCATTTCATCTTTTGTGCCTTTTTCAATACATTGTCAGCAGTTCTTGAGTTTCTGTATTACATATTTTTATTGAATGTGAGTAGGATGAGCTTCCTGGAAAGTATATAGATGGTACTGTTTGGAATATTGGTATATCCTCCAAACTCTTTCAGTGTTCTGTTAAAATTTAGAAGTCCTCTCATCACTAGTTTGCACCTTGCTTACCCCTGATTAAAGATTTAATGATACGATAGTTGCATGATGGCAATGAAAGTGATTTCTAAACTGCAATGTATAGAACTGAATAAGTAAAAAACACTGGGCCCATGTTGTTCTAATTCTTTTAAAACAGCCTGTATACAGTATTTTGTGATCCATTGCAGAAGTGCAATCGGGCTGAGTAGCAGTAGTTAACAAACAAAAAATAATGAGCATCTGTGTGGGTCCAAAGACATGTTGGCCATGTCTGTATGCCCTGATAGACAAAATAAAGCTCCGCAGAATAATTGCAAGTTAAGGCTTCAACTTGCAGCCTGAGGAGTATACAGATCTTAGATGTTTTTGGGGCAAAAGATCAACATCTCTGTCTCATGGAAGAGAGTAATAACCATGGCTGACCTTAAGAAACCTTTGGCTTTCCATGCATTGCTGAGCTAAATGACTCAGAACTCCTGTCCAAATGTTTACAATAGGGTATCATGGAACATGGGGGGCTGAGTTTACCGAAAAACATTCCAACCTACAGACCAAAGTTAGTTTTAATGTTAATTCTCAATGTGATATTGTGCCAACCATTACATTTTGGGTTTGGTCTTGGATCCAAGATGTTGTATTCTAACTTTCATTCCAATGGAATGAAAGTTCCCCAGGTATAACAAAAAATAATTGACATGCAGGGAGTGAAAGGCTATATTATTCACTTCCTGCACTGTTTGGACAACTGATGTATTGCAATCTGTGGTATTGAGGAGAATCTGCTGTTTGAAGAACATACTGAATTCCTGGTTTGACCACCTGACCCCTACATTACTATTTGTACCTTGCAGTTATGTAGGCAACAGCAGCAAGAACTACAGAATAAAAGCATTTGACACCCCCTGGAAGATTGTGTAGAATCTGCAAACAGCGGCTGTAAAAAAACAAAAAAAAACAAAAAAAAAAACTTGGAGCTTTTTATTATAGTTTTCTAGTAAGTAACAGATTCACTCCAGTCCCTCTAATAGGAACGCAGGGACAGGACGGGACAGACAGCAAAACATAGTGAGAAGTTCTAACCCTTTATCCACTTTATCGAAAATAAAATAAATTGTTTTAGAGTTTTGTAGTTGGGTTTTCAGTGGTCCACCATAGTACAGCACCAGCTACATTTATGATATATGCAAATTCAGAGATAGTAGCCATGTAAATTTAGCACTTTTAATCTCCAAAATAATTAGTTATTTCTTCCTTCCTAAAGACATGTGTAGTAGCATGCACACCTTGATTGATTAGTATGTGCAATGAAGAAAGTTTTCTAGTACTGCCCCTTTCTATAAGAGTATAATCAGGGCAAATAACCTCATTTTAATCTTTTCCCGGCACATAATTTGCACACTTTGCTCAAGACTCTTATCATTGGCTGCTTCACAGAATCTAATTTATTATTTAAAGCAATACCATAAGAAACTTGTGGTTCTAGTTTTTTATAAGTGTTCTTTGACAAACATTTTCATAGAGACCTCACCTCATAGTATCATAGAGTCATAAGGATTAAAAGGGCAAACTATTTTCTTACACTTGATGATCTTTAAAATTGTGCAGAGAATATTGTTTCTGATATTTGCAAGAATTTACGGCCTTGAGAAATGTTGACAATATATATATATGGTATAAATATATACATATATAAATATATAATGTGAATGTATAAGAATATGCATTGTACTCTATATTATTATAAGCATGAATTCTATATAAGATATATATATATATATAAATATAAAACTATACATCCTCTGAGCCAGTAATCAGAGAAGGAAGGCTGGATTAGGTGGTTAGTTGCAGAGCACTTGGTTGCCTTTAGCTCTGCGGGATGGCATGAAATTTACCTGCAATGTCACAAAGATAAGGCAAGTAGTACCAGCCAATTTTACCAACTACAACTGTTCATGGGATCTTTCTAAAGATTGTGTAATATCTCTGGACAAGATGAATGTATAGGTACATATGTTACATATGTTATTTAATTAAAATATATTTGAAAAAGATGTATGCACTAGTCATTCTTTTTACAAAAAAAAAGTAAGACTGACATTTTATATTATTGTATATTTAGTATCAAGTCACCACAAGCCCTTTTATGAACCTGGCACACATATTTTTTTAACACAATGTTTTACTATGTCTTGGATGGGTTGTATACTTGTACAATTGTACACTGAACATTTTCATAAAGCCGGTGCTTACTGGAAAAGATTGTGCAACAGTTATATTACCTGCAGATATGAAGCCGCTTCGAGGCTATTAGAATCCTTGGGTTGCCCCACAAGCTTCAAAAAAGCCTTAACCTGAGGTCCATACACTTTTGTAGCTGTGGAGCCACTTTATTCCTGCACAAGAAACAGGTAAACCAAGAGGAAGCAATGTGGGAGGGCTGTAGCTTACATACTGCACCAGCATGTTGCATGTAGCTGGTGGTGATATTGCTTGCTTCTGCTTGCTATTACTGAACTGCTTGCTTTCTGAGCCCAGTTAATGATGTTACTAAGATCATTCAGAATTCCTTGTCAGCTACATTTGACCTGATGCTACCTCCATCTAAAAGGCATTTGACCACCTAAGCTGCAGCAAGGTGCTATAAACCTTTGTAGTATTATCACTGACTTGAATATGGAGAGAAGCAGTTTTTTCTATTTATTTTTTATACATTTTTTATTTATTACAAATAGGGGATTACAAACAATAACACAACAAAATCCCACAATTCTATTGAATATAAAACCAGAGGACACATATCAAAGAGATCATAAGAAAGGAAAGTTGCACAACAGCTTGAATAAGCACAATGATGTTACAGGAAAGTGTGTATCCATAGACATAGAAGGTTGTCGTGTAGGCCCGGTACCTTCACAAATCTATGTAGGATCAGGTAGGATAAGGCAGCCATCAGTGGAAGATGTAGACAACCACCAATGTAGTACAGACAGACAGAGAAGGAGTGGGGAAGACAGGGAGACGGGTTGGTGGCAGTTCAGTTTTGGGCACTCAAGAGAAATCAGCAGATTGCTTCGACTCCGCGCTCTTCAAGCCCAGGTTGCTTCTGTATTGCAGGGAGGAGGTGAATTGAGACCAGTAGAACCATATCCTAAAGAATGTATTGTTTGTACCTCTAATGTAAGAAGTAAGGTCTTTCATGTGCTGGATTAAGTTAAACCGCTGGAACCACAGGCGCACCGAGGGAGGCTTAGGATTTGACCAATATGCGGCTATCCAGGCATTGGCAGAGAGAAGCAGTTTTGACGTAACAGAACCCTATTGGACTGAAATGGCCAATTGGCCTGATTCATCAGATCCATTATTTTGTCATTGATGAATGCAGTTCAGGAGTTAAAAAGTTACTGGTTTTACACCTCTCTTGAGTCAATGGGCCTGATTTATTAAAGCTGTCCAAGGCTGGAGAGGATAAACTTTCATCAGTGAATCTGGAATGGATTTCCTAAAAGTAATTTGCTATTTGATAGCAAATGTTTTCAATCTTGGACCAGATCCATTCCAGGTTTGCTGGATCACACACTTTCACTGATGAAGGTGTATCCTCTCCAGCCTTGGAGAGCTTTAATAAATCAGGCCCAATGTGCCACTGTATTGCAGTAACTTGAACAAGACAAATAACTAGTATTTTCAGAAGGTGATTATCAATAGCAGCAAACAAAATTTGCCCATCCTCCATCTTTTTTGAATGGCAATTTTTCTCAAAAGGATTTAAATTCAATAACAAAAACATGAAGTTAAGGAATACAGAAAGATTCTGGACTTTCTAATACATATATACAGATATGAAGGTAAGGCAGTCCCAAGGGCCATACTTTGTATTATTCAATAGTAACCTTTAAAAATTGCCCATTTACAGCAGTAATTGATGCCAAGTAAATTAAGGATTGTTGCACTGGGTTGACATAGATCAATGAACCTTAAATGTACTTTACAATTTGCCTTAATAAATAAGAAAAAAAGTGTTTTCAACGATGCTAAGGCAAAAATCTGATCATTTGCTATGTTACTGCATACCTGATTCTGTTGTACTGTAAAGCCTTGTACAGACATTAGAGTTTCACTGCTGAAAGCTAATGTTTGTGATCATTTCAACTAAAACTATACTACCTAGATTCTGTATTTCAAAACCTTTCAGGTCAGTTTAAGTCACATGATGTTTTTGGCCACCTGTAGGGGTGAAAGTCTTCCCACTGGCCAGCAATGTAATAGGCATCTCTCCAACTGACCATCACGCTAGTATAAAGTGAGCTGTGGATATAGTAATTATAGCAGGGATTCCTTGAAGACTTTAAAGGTATTTTAAGGGTTCCCCCATATTAAAAAGTTCAAGAAAGGATGAACTAATCATAGAAAAGTGTTTAGAGAGTTGCTGTGGCAAATCACTAAATGACAAACCACCATTGTTTTTTATAGGGAGGGTGCAGCGGGTTGCCTCCTGCTCCATCTACCCTGTCTATAAAATGGAACAGCGCTGTCTATATGGAGTCTGTACCAGACTTAAGCCCTATTTATCCATTGGACAATTGTGGAAAAACAGTAAACCTCTGATAGTGGCAGTGTTATTAGCACAGGATGAATATACTAATAAACAGGATTTATATTATCCATGCACCAAGCTGTTCACACCAAGAACACAGGGGAATTGAACATAAAAAATAAAGACATAAACAAAACTTCAAAAGAAATATAAGAGCATGAATGTCCCAGTTGCATAAATCACAGATACCCAGCATGAGGAACTGGAAGAGTGCTTTCATACAATATATAATTGAGTAATATGACTGTGTGACTGCTATCCTTTCACTGCAATTCATTGTGAGAAACACAAACCTGTTTCTTCAACAATAAAGCTTGCTGCATAATCTGTACCATCTTGATAACAATTTCTAAAGGCTCATGCATGTGGCTTAGCAGGTATTGCAGTAGGCCTGTAATCCCAATTTCCCTGAAGGAACTGTAATTATTACCTACTGCTGTAAAGTAGGGGGGTGATTATAGGGGCAATTAACTGTCCACAGGCTGCAATTTTAATAAAATGCTCTAGTGGTAAACATTCATACCTTGGGTTGTATGTAATTTATGGCTTCATTTGTGAACTCCTAATAAGATAGCTCCAATACAAAACCCATGGTCTACTGTATGTAGAGAGGAACGGCAACCTCCAGGCTCAACTGTACTGTGTGCAATAGCTAACTTGCAGAGAAGACACATCACCAATATACCTCCAACATTTCACATTACAAAACTGAAATTGAAAAGACAAAAACAACAATAAACAAACAGTCACATATTGCAAATGCATTATTTTAACAAATCCTTGCAATTTTACCCAATAGCAATCACTGGGAATATAATAGTCTTGATTAGGTGTGAACAAAAGCTGGCTGGCTATTGTTCAGTATTTAAGGCCAGAGATTAGTAAAAGCTTTGTGTCAATTAGTCTGACATTGCTGTCCAGTTAAAATCTGGTGTGACTATTTGTTCTCTATGGAATCATCAAAAGCTATTGTGTATGGTTTTCACTTAAAACATCAACCTAGTGACCTGAACTAATCACAGATTCTCAAGAAAACTGCACACCAACAAAACTAAATACACAAAGGGCTTTGCACAATATTACCCGAACAAGCTTTGGCTTTAATTACATCTTCTTTTGGAGTAAATCTCCATACAGATGATGCGTGCACACGTGCAATAATTGTCATTGGAAAGGATCTTTCACAATCCTTTCCGACAACAAAAGACTGCACGATGCATGAACGAGTGCTGTACATACAGCGCCATTCTGCTCTAGGGAGAAGGAGGAACGACAGAGCAGCACCCCACTGCGGGCTCTCCCCTTCACTTTCATTATGATAGTTCCTCGTCCATGGATCTGCAAGAACGGACAGATTCTCGTCCAATATCAGCCCTGAGATTATCAGACGAGAATCATGTGACGTGTGTACGCAGCCTTAAACTTTGTCAGTCAAGAGAACAGTATGTGATTGTTTTAGGTGAAAATCCAGTGTCCACAGAGGTGCTTCAAATCATTTTTTAGAGATCTGCTGATTAGCCAACAGTAATACATTTTAGCTGGACTGAGGTCTAGATTTTGGCTATGTACACATATTAGATAACCTTCACATAAGACGAAGGACCATGTTCCTCTTGGGTAAAAATCTGACACAGTCACTGGAAATGGTTCATTGATCAATAAATGACCGATTGAGAATGACCAATAGTTATGTCAATAGAGAAGAGCACAGCAGGGTACCAATTGCTCGTCCTCCCCTCTCCATAGAGCAGACTGGTGCTTTGCGAGCGTTCCTTTGTTCATCTGTTCCTGGATTATTTCCAGCAATAGAAATTTACAAAATTCAGTTTTGTGTTTTGAAACCACAATAGTGTAGCTTTTTCTGTGTGTTTAGGCGTTTATCATGCTGGAAGATGAACCTCAAATGCCCAGCCTCATGTCCGACTGAAATGTGAAAGTCAAGGTGAAAAAAAAAAGTTGGATTTAATCCGACGTCACCAAAATATTTAATTTAAGGGGGGTAAACACTTAGTTTATGTAAAACTAAAACCTTCATATTTTATTTTTGTATATACGTGTTTTTTTTTCTTTTTCTTTCCTGTTGGGTATAATTATTATTAGCTTTAACCTTCACTTCCTGTCCTGCAGATGCAACAAGTGGCAGTGAGGGGGAATTTCTATTTTAAGCTGTTGTCCTTATTGGAAACTTTCCTCTCACCTCTTGCTCGTAAATCTCCAACAATCAGGATTTCCCCTTACTTTCTGTAACAATTATCAGCTATACAAATACAAGGACAAATCTCCCTAGCAGGACACACACAGTAATAAAAACGTAACCCTTCCTCATCATGTCTGAAATTAAAATAAAAGTATTACCTTAACATATGCTTTAAGCAAACACAATAATAACCAGCAATGATCAAAAAACAAGCAAGTAATAAACAGTATATGAAATAAAATTAAATTGCAATTTTTTTACTAAGTGTGAAAACATACAAAATTGCAAAGTGATGCAATGAATGTAACTGAAAGGTTATTATGCCAGTATGTTTTACAGAAGGAGGCTCTTTAAGCAGTTGACTAAACAAAGGCAGATCAAATATTGAATTAAGAAAGGCTAAGACCCGTACGTTTCTTGAGACTGCAGGTGACAAGTTTATTTCCTTGGTAGATGACCTTATATACTGAGTAGATGAATATGAAAAGTAAAGGCCTGAGGACCTAACACTGTCAGAGAAGAAATATTGCAGGAGGAAATTATTAACCCGAGGTAGAGAATCTTATTTGATTTATAAATTGTGCAGAATTGTTATTGCTGGAATATAGATTGGCCAGTCCCCCCTTTAGGTAGAGTTTTCAGGGTTCTTTAGTTGTTTTCTATTTCCAGATCTTCAGTGAAGAGGATCTCGTCGATTTTGAAGTCACTGTCAGTGACAGGGATGGAGGTGCACAGCTGCTCCTGGAAAGCCAATGCAATGGTGTATGGTTTGGCCGAAAGTTGTTGGTTGCAGCGTTCTAAAAACGTGTCATAGTATCCTTTACCCCTTCCCAAACGATGGCCTTCCTTATCAAATCCAAGTCCTGGCACAAGTACAAGGTCCAATCCTCCTGCAATAATTGGGTTACATAAGGTAAGTCAGGTTTTACTATAAGCAGACCAATAACTCAGGCTAAAAGGCTATAGGAGTAGCGGAGGATTCACATTCCCCCCTAACTTGACTTTTATGTAAAATTGCACATAATAATATTCTCTATAAAAAAATGTTATACCGTAGAACCCCGGTTATCCGGGACTCAGATAACCAGAATATTTAGATATCCAGCATCCGACAGATCAGCTTTCTTAATTGCTCCTGCAGCCCTAGCAGAGCTGTGGCATGTGTTCTGCATCCAGGAACAAATAGCACAGGTCCACTAGGGCTGTGGGAGCAATCAAGAAAGCGGACCTGTCAGCAGAGCTCCCCTGATTGCTCCGCTACGTGATTGGCTGAGGATTGGGAAACGCTTGTGCCATCATCAGGGTTTCCCTTTTCTCAGCCATTCAGCACTAGAGGTGAATGGGGACAAGTCTCCCCATTCAAGTCTAGTGCTGAATGGCTGAGAAAAGGAAACCTCAGTTAACCGGAAACTACAGTAATCTGGAATCAGCCATTCCCCGTGGGTGCCGCATGACCGAGGTTCTACTGTACTTTACTAGCAAAGGTGTACTCATTGTAAAGTAGTCATGGTTGGGGATAGGAAAGTATAGATGTTGAACAAAACATGCCAGAGTGTCTTTCAGATCAGTGCAAGGCCAAAGATCTAATATTTGTCTGTTGAGAAAGTCAATATTTCCAATCGATGTACTTACTTTTAACATAACTGATTATAGGGTTAAAATATTTACTGGGAACAGAGAACTGTTACAGTTGCATTTTGTACTGGCCTGCCCTGAAATGTGTTTGAAAGAAAATAAAATTTAAAAAATTAGGGCCAATAGTGTTATTTACGCTCTCAGGGAAGTTAGGTAAACCTCAGTTACAAAAGGCACAAAAAGGAATCTGAACGAACAGGATATATTGCCACGGTGTCAAGATCAAAACTTTACAGTTAAACATTTGGAAAGGAAAATGACCAGCAACTTGATTTACGTTTGAAGACAACATATTAGAATTCAAAAGTCGTTTTATACTTTTTGTTAACACACTTTCATTATTTGGAATTGCTGCATGGCATTTAAAAACGTGTATCAAATTGTAACAGGCTCTATGACAAATGATATTCTCCTCTCTACAACAACTGCTTAGCTACAAACCAGTGGATTTTCGTTTATCCTTGGTGGTTTTGAACATATGCCCCACGATAAATGGGGGACTACTGTATTTTTTAAATATAATTTATGTAGTTATGTTGCAGCTTCCAACGTCTGAACACAGATTGCACTAAAAACAGTTGGTTAAAGTGTAACCCTGCACTTGATACTCCAGTTCCCTGGAAAAAATGGAGATAGTTCTACCACATGAAGTTACAATGCGACACTCTTATTAGAATTAAAAAAAATCCGTTCATAAGCAAAGCAAACATTAATTAAAATGATAAAAAATGTACTAATCAGCAAAAAGAAGATACGAACAACAACAACGTTATTCATTTTAAATGATTATTAGGCATCAGTAATTAGGAAATTATTAATTACACAGATTTTAAGAAGTGGTTCAACTGTCACAAAGCAGTTAATCTAATATAACGCTTGAGGGATCTTTAATTCTTCTCTTACAATATGTTATTTTAAAAGAAGGAATTTGTTTCACTTGAGCAGGGAGAATAAATGCTATACTAAGGATGTCAGAGCTGATCAAAGTTTCAAGTGAAATTTGTTACTTGCAGCCACCATCCATTTGGCTTGGATCAAAAAAAAACTTACAATTTCATTTAGGCAGAATATTTATTAGGCAAATGTAATACTGTATGTTACCGGGATATTCACAATTTCTTTCACAGATTTTATCTTACCCACCAGTGGTCAAAGCTTCTTCCAGGCATTCTTCCTCCCCAGGCTGGCGGATGTTCCATGATGTTACTGGCAAGTTTTTAATTTCTTCCACTGAATTAAGTCTCACCATATCCATGTGGTTGCTGCCACGTTGGTAACGTGGAATAAAACAGGCTTTACCTTGCCTAAAAATGTCATGTAGGATGTCTCCAGTCTGAATCTCATCAGGCATGTTCAGAAACACAGCAATGCGCTGAGCAGCTTGGTAGCGTTTGTGAGACAGCAACTGCAAGGACATTTCATTATTAGAAATTAGATGACATCCAAATTATCATTTCTTGCAGTTCATAAACAATTATTAAGAATCAATATTTTTTTTGCCAGGTCTTGTTGTGGTGGCCTGGACTTTGTCATTAAATACCAACTCTATGTTAAATGATGCTGGATGCCAGAACATCTAATAGCATTCAAAATTGTGGACACCTCCTTAACATTTTATTGGAATTATGTATGTGTAGCTGCTAAAGAAGTGCAAAGCTGAAATTTATGACAGCAGGATGCAGCTCATTGATCAACTAAATGAGCCGTATAGGTGCCTGTAGACATAGGAGGCTTGCAATGCAGGCACGATCCAAAAGCCCCTGGGCACCCATTACAGTTATACGTTTCATTACCTAAATATTTGGCTCAAATAAACATTTCTTTTTATGTCAATGAAGTTGGAGAAGTGACAGAAAAAGACACTAATGACAAGGGTCATTAATTTTTAGAGGTTTGCTGCCAGGGCTGTGGAGTCAATTTTGGGTACATGGAGTCAGGGGTACCAGGAGTTGGAGTCCAAGGATTTATCTACCGGCTCCACAGCCCTGTTTGCAGCCCTAGGTCCCAGGTTCGAATCTTGGCCGGGACACTATCTGCATGAATTCTGGTTTCTTCCCACATTCCAAAAACATGCAGTTAGTTTATTTGGCTTCCCCCTAAAATTGACCTTAGACTGTAATAAAGACATATGACTATGTTAGGGACATTAGCCCCTTTGAGGGACAGCTAGTCACATGACTATGGGCTTTGTACAGCACTGTGTAATATGTCAGCACTATATAAATACTGTGTAATATTAATAATAATAACAAGCTGATAGAGAGTGGTCAGACAACAGGTCTATGCCTCCCTCCTCCAGCACAGACCGTTGGCTTTTCTAGGTTTCACTTTCAAGAGGACTTGGGGTGTTAAAACCAGCCACCAGTACAAATTTGGAATCACTAGCTGCTAATGTAGATTGCCACTGGAAATCCACAATAACTGCTAGGGAAGCATTTATTCAGAGCTTTTGGCATCTTCTATTTTATAATCAGAATGGAGTAAATTGGAGAATTAGTACCTAAATGCAAACTGTATGCTTTATTATTGTATGTTTTTTTTTAAAATGCAGGTGTTGTGTTATCTTAATCGAAGTGTTATGACTTTATGTCCTGAAACTAGCACTTGTATACAAATCTGGAGGTCATTCTTTTCTCAAAGGACCCCAAACCAAGTGATAGCTGAGAGACCGATCACATATTGTAGACAGTGAAATCAGCATTCCCATTCATCACCACCACACCAAGCTTATTTCAGTGTTTGGCTGTGACAGATGACGGAGCCACAGGGGAGCGCTGATAAGGTAATAAAGGGGTTCTATGCAGAGACTTTGTCAGTTTACCCTACAGAGCCAAGGTGACAAGATCTCTTTAAAAGGCCTATTCATAATACTGCATTGTGTATCTGCAATTTCCATACCACTTTGTGGGGAGGATGTTGTAGTTCAATACAAACCTGCATTATCAACATGTGTTAATTATTGCAATGCATTAACAGTGTTTTCCCTAGACTCTTTTAGCAGGGTGCACCACCCAGCACTTTTCAGTAACACCAAGCTGTTTTTGGGTGGTTAGTGAAGAGTTGAGTCACTATACAGGGGCTGCCACCCACCTATAATTTCTTCCCACCCAGCTTAAAGCGAGAAAAAACAAAATCATACTTACCTTCGATCCCACAGATCAGTCTATCCATTGGGAGGCTTCATCCATCGTGTCCCGCGTATCCGTCTTCAGGACAGCGCAGAGGGAGTGCCAGGCGGTGCCATATTTTCCTCTTTTCTTCTGCGTTCTTCTTCCTACGCCTCTTGATCTCGCACTGTGCAGGTGTGTGTTCGGGTGAAGTAGATTGGGAAAAACCTTGCCGATCTCACTGCGCATGCGTGAGAGTGACAATTTTTTTCCTATCGATAAAACGGCTCCTTCTGCAGAAGGAGCACCCAAGAGCCTCCTAGGATGCATGACGTAGGTGTCCTGGGAGGCTCTGCATTCCCATTTATTGTTGATAGTCTAGGCGATTTTTGAAACAAAAACGCGTGTTGCACTTAAAAACACAAACAAAGAAAATTTTTTGCTTGTTGTCTGCCCTTTTATGTAAAGTGAAAATTCTGAGTTTAGGTACGCTTTAAAAAAGTTCTGTGTTGAACACTGCATTAACATTAATCAACTCTAGAAGGCCAGGCTTCTGGCAACACAATTTGGTACCTGTAAATAAACTAATGTTACTTTATACTTTAAAAATCTATTAATTTATAGGATTCAGGCTGGTGGCAGAGAACTGTTCCTTTTCATTATTTGCCAACATTTGGTGCAATAAGCTCTTCTGGGCAGGGTCCTCTCCTCCTCGTGTGTCACTGTCTGTATTTATACAACCCCTATTTAATGTACATTGCTGCGTAATATGTTGGCGCTATATAAATCCTGTTGAATAATAATAATGTGCCCGAGGATGCACCCACAATTCCATCTACAAAATACCCGTGATGCACTCCAACTATTTTGTACGGGTTAATATCTGTGTGTTTTTATGTCTTTTTTGACATATACTTATTCTTTATTGTTAAAGAGAATCTGTCACTCATTTAGGACAAACACTAAGGGCCCGATTTTAAGTAGTTATGATGCAGCTGTGGTGTCATATGGACCTCACCTCCTAGAAAATGGAAATTGTTCAAGATATTTCAGAATATTTACTGCAAACATTTTTTTGATGTGGCCTGGCAAGTAAAAGAACTTCTATTTGTTTGGAGAAAAAAAGAAAAAAAATGTAAGCACTGCAATGCATAGTAAACAGGATAAACAGCTCCATTCCGATGTCCCTGAGCTCTCAAAAATACCAAAATACTTCTAGATATGAGACCTTCTCCCCTCCTTTCCAGGACTTAATGTGCCTGATTTATTAAAGTTCACCAAGGCTGGAGAAGATACAATTTCATCAGTGAACCTGGGTGATCCAGTAAACCTGTAATGGATGTGGTCCACAATTGAAAACTTTTGCTAACAAATACCATATACGAAATCCATTCCAGGTTTGCTAGATCACCCAGGTCCACTGATGAAAGCTATCCTTCACTTTGCCTGAATGTCTAAAAAGATAAAAATAAAAGAAACTTTAGTAAAGAAACCAGTATCCTGGGCCTTTCTCAGACATGTGCAAATTCAGCAGAATTTGCTAGTTTGTGGATAATTGTATGTAGATTGGTCTGATCTGCTATTTAGGAACAAGGGCAATTATTGTAATGAATGCAAATCTCAAGGAACAAAAGAATTTACAACTGCCGCTATTTGGAAGTCAACATACTAATCTCCAGCAATGTGACCTGTGGAGCCATGGATTGGGCCAATGTTTAAACTTCATGTTTTTGTGAGCAGAGACCGATATCTTCACAATGGTTATATGACCTGCTGATTGGAGAATAAAGAGTTCCTTTTTAACCTGTCACACTTTTAAACTGACCATTTTGTGTAAAATGTGGCTAATGGTAATTTTCAGTGTTCTCCCCAGCCCCTTTTAGCTGGGCACACCACCCGGCACTTGCTAGTAACCACCCGGCTGTTTTTGGGTGGCTACTAAAGAGTTGGGTTACAATACAGGTGCTGCCACCCGCCTAATTTCTTCCCACCGCGCTCAAAAACATTTCTGGGTTGAGCACTGCCTTTGAAGATTATATCACTCTGTAAGATGTACAAATACATCATTAGGAGCTCTATTTAAAAAAAAGGGAATCTAACATTCCCTAAAACATTCCCTGGCTGCAAGTACTGCTTTTGAACACATAGACCTGGAAGATTCCCACAAGGGAATGTTTGATACCCTGTTTATAAAAAGAGTCCAAATATTTTTTTTTTTAAATTAAGACCTGATTTGTGTGAGGAAATAGGAAATACACATTTATGATATAAAGAGAACCAGTGGGCTTATTGGGCTTCTACAGGAATTTGAATATTCAAGTGTTGAAGCAAACTTGACACTACACTGGTTTAGAAGTCTATTAAAAAAAAATCTTATTACTATCTGATGGGCTGCGGCTTCAATCCTTACTGACTTCCATGACCACCATGACACTGCTGGCTGTTAGATCCCATGGCCCCCTGCCTGCTGAAGTTTCACCAGCTGCTCTGACACTTCTCTAACACAGCTGAAAAATAGACTTTGATCTTATTAAACGTATTTTGCTTTGCTTGTGTCTCATTCATCACAAATTGTTTGTTGTAATATGGACCTTCAAGTTAAAGACTCCTTTCATACTTTATACTTTTTGATGTCCTTGGTTAAATGCCCAGCATCATTCAACCTTCTTCTTCTGAACCTGGGTTATTCTGGACCCACCCAGTCTGTGACAAGGCCAGTGAAAAAAGAAGCAGCTAAGCACATCCCTCACATATTAGCAAGCTTTTTGTCAACACATTATCTGATTGGAATAAATTTACCCTGATGTACAGGGACTGGTACCAAGTCAAATTAAGATTGAATTACAGGTGGCCCCCAGGTTACTTACAAGATAGGGAGTGAAGGTTTGTTCCTAAATTGAATTTGTAGGTAAGTCAGAACAGGTACATTATTTTAATACATGCAATTAGGACAGATGTGTCTCGACATAATATTAGGTAGCATGGTGTCAGTTACTGTATAAAATCCTCACTGTGAGTTAATCACAGAGCAAAAAAAAGAAACTTTATGGAGCCTAGACATTCATAAACTTCTGGAGCAATCTGAGCTTTGATATGCAAAAAGAAACAACTGCAGAGTTTGTCTTGGTCATTAAAGAGTTACAAGATGTTACAGATCAGCCCAGCTTATAAAATCACCCACAACCTCAGCTGTGTTTAGCAAAAGATTTCTTCTGCAAGTCATGCAAACCTCCTCCCCATCAAGCCCCTGTACTGCACACAAGCAAGCAGGGAAGCCCCGTTCGTATCTAGGAGTCGTCTGTATGTTGTGTGTCCTTAACTCGGGGACTACCTGTATTACAAAGCTGCATTTATTTATGCCGTTCATATCTTACAAGAGTTTAGCTTTACATGGAACTAAAGTCCAACCTAGAAAAATCCTCGATTAGATGGGTGGTTACTGCAGAAAGGTACAGGCGATGTCCCTTTTGCAATAACTATCTTTATATGCCTGAATGATGCCCAGTTGTCAAAGTTTGCTGAGCTTGTGCATGCCGGGAATAGGAAAAAAAATCCTGCCCACCTGTGCAGGAGTTACATCATCCTGGCACAGCCAATCGATTGTGAAGATTGTGTTCGAGAAGAAAATAAGAAAGATGGCAGCACCCTGCGACGGAACGAAGATAGGTAAGAATCACAAGTCTGACTCCACTTAAAAAAAAAAACCAAGGGGTTTCCTTTAAAGTTTTCAGGTTTTCTTCACTTTTATTTGAAGGTTCAGAGTCACTTGAGCTCTGGCATTTGCAGGTTTGTCAACTATCCAACCTTTTAATGCCTTGGGGTCCGACAGCATCAGCACTTAGTATGCAACCTGGTGCGCTGTATTCTTCAAATAATTCTTAACCCGGGGGGGCTGCACGCTGCATGACATCGACAGCTTAGCACTAAACCCAGGAACTGAATTCATCATTGTCCGGGCTTCTCCTGCTGTGATCACTCATTAGTTGTACAGCACAATGTAGAATAATGCTTCTGCATTGTGTTTACATAGAAACATGAGTTGTCACAGCATTTCCTCATAGTCCAAAAGGCCATTTAACAGCTGATGCAACCTTACTCTGCAGCATTTAAATAAGAGATTTTGCTTTAGATTAGCGTAGGGAGCTGGATCAATGTTAGTGACCAGATCTAGATCCACCATGATGAAAATAAATAAATAATTACAATTATTCCCAACATGTTTGATGTTTTGGGTGAGGTTTGTGTTTACTGCATAAGCAAGCACAATGTCATTCTTTAATGTCTTCTGCAGGAAAGGTCACTGATATGCTAAATTCAGTCTGTGTGAATGTATCTTAATCTTACAAAAGGGTTCATTCACATGAATATGAATTACATTAATGCATAGGCACCAATGCAACATAGTACAAGGCATGAAAGCGATACTAAAATTAAAACAAAACAAAACGAAATCTGTCAATCCTTCTGAAGGTTCCCTGGGTTGGTTCCTGTGTGGTCCAGTTATCCACCTCCATCTACCGGCTTCTGCCTACTTCACCTGATCTAGCACTGTGCAGGCACGAGATCAGGTGATGTAGCCTGGGGAAAGAAAAAAGTGTGCACATGCGTGAGATTGGATTTTTTTCCCCACTGAAGAAAAGGCTCCGGATTTGGACATGCACAAAAGGAGCAGACAGGGGCCTCCTGGAAATGTGTAATCTGAGTATCACAGGAGGTTTTTAGAGGGGACAAAAGGAGAGGGGCTTCACGCGGTTCTTGAGCCTCCTTGTTACTGCGGCCAGCGTTAACACTTCCAAGGGGTAAGGTGACATTACCTCTCCTCCGTGCTGCATTTTTTTTTTTTTTTAAAAGGGTGTTACATAGTAACATAGTAGGTTAGGTTGAAAAAAGACAATCAAGTTTATCCACTGGGGAAATAAACATATCCCAGATATAAAACCCTATGAACATAGTTGGTCCAGAGGAAGGCAAAATAAACCCTGATACAAATTGCATTAACAGGAGAAAAAAATTCCTTCCTGATTCCATGAAGGAGTCAGATGTTCCCTGGATCAACAGTCACTGTTTTCTTTACTTTAAAGCCTTAATACCCAGGTATATTCTGTGCTTCTAGAAAAACATCCAGCTTTTTCTTAAAGCAATCTATAGTAGTTGCTAAAACTACTTCCTGAGGGAGCCGATTCCGCATTTTCACAGAACTTACAGTGAAGAATCCCTTCCTTAAACTTCTTTTCCTGCAGACACACAGAGGACCCTCTTGTTCTTTGTGATGATCTCAAAGTGAATAATTCGGAAGAGAGTTCTCTTTGGACCGTTTATATATTTATACAGGGTGATCATATCCCCCCTTATACGTCTCTTGCAAAAAAAAAAACACAAACAAAATTTTACTTTACATAAAAGTGTTGTCTACCCTTTTATGTAAAGTGAAAATTCTGAGTTTAGGTACGCTTTAAGTCATTATGATAAGTCAAAGCAATATAAATCCAATGAGGTGTCCGTTTGCTGCAACACTGCAAGTGCATTGCCCACAGCTGCAGCAGAGCATTGGGATGTCATTTTAAATGAACAGCATAGTAATGCATCAGGAAATGCATGTGTTACCATGGCAATACATGTCTATTTATTGCACATATAAAATGTATTTCCACACAAATAATATTTGTAGGCTCCTAATGCTACATTACCAAATTTCCAAAATAAAATTTTAATTTTAGAATGTACTAATATTAGGCTTACAATTTTATGCAGACTTGGGGGCCACCAATATTTAGTAAACTCGGCCGCCATATCTGTACCATATGGTATGTATGTGGTGGGTGAGGTCCATTCAGTGATCTTTATACATTATAAACCAGAATGAAGAATAAGACACAAGGCAAATACAATTGTCCCATCTGTAAACCTGCCAAATTATTATTTAACACCTGGTAATCCTCAAACTGCTGTCTCAGTTCGGTTAAAACTTAACCTTTTTATCTAAAAAACAAAATAATGCTGGTAATGCCTAGATTATTAATGGTACTGTATAGCATGCATTTTCTGAATATAATAACTCTCCTAACAGTCACTTCAAGAACGCGGAAGTAACCTGAATTTGCCCACACTAAATATGGCCGCCTCGCATCTCTTCCCTTACTTTGCACAGGCAAAAACAGTACTTTTTATCTAATTCCAGAGACTGTAACGAGCGGCACACACCTTCTGAGTCACTGCCTGCGATTGGTGAAGCTTTTCCGGGTCGCTCAGGGCTGAAATCCTTTGTTTCAGCTGAGCCCTGAGTGCCCGTTTTGCAGCGTGAATCGACGCCATCTGTGCTGTCTCCAGCAGTAATACTTCCTAAGCAATGTGTTTTGTGTTACAGCAATGCTTTATGTTTACTACATTGTTCTACTGCCATCTTGTGGTCTATGTTTTATTGCACTTATTTTTCTGTATGCATCATCTCTTTTTATGCTGTCACTTCCTTCTTCTTCATTGTAGGATTCTCCATGACTTGTTGCTGGTCACATGTGCTGAAGCTAGCCCCCCTAGCGATATTCCAAGTGTGACTCGGGGTGGGTTTACCATGCTAAAAGCGGTAATCCTAAATTACACTCTGGGTCACTTTAAACTTAAAAAAACCTACTTACTTTGCTCTGTTGCGTCCCCCGGCATCCTGCTGTCCCCACAGGTCCTAGGGACATGTCCTTCCTCTTCGATCCCCAGCCGGCCAATGCAGAGATGATCTCCAGGGTCTCCCGGTGATGTTGGTGCATGCGTTGGTGCGGGCGGGAGGATTGGTGGGAAATTCAAATCATTTCATATTGGATTCAATACAAAATAGCTGTATTGAGTCCAATACAAAGAAATCTTGATAAATATATATATATTATGGATGCTTTTATAGTTATATTACATGTTTACATATTTTTTTTTATTTTTAACATTTTTTTTCTAATTAAAGTTTATTAATAAATATTGGACATATTTCGGTGAGTTATTCCTAAGAATTCAAGCCTACAATGTAAAATAAGTTTCCATCCAAAAAAAAATGTATAGAAATACGGAGAGAATTAGAACGCTAGGGGGGCTGGGAAAGGATTATTCCTTTTCATCTGCAAATACCTGTGAATAATTGTTCATCTGTACATGCAACAATTAGGACTCGTGGATTCAAGGTGTTTAGTGGGTTCAAGCTGAGGAACATTGTCAGCAGTGGTTGTCTCTGTTTTGTTCAGGCCAGGTATATAAGGGTCTCAGGAGTGGATCAACTACTATTTCAACAATTGGAGTCAGAATTCCATCTTTTCGCATGGATTAGCCCTGCGATAGCGGCTCGTTCATTGACCCCTATCACGTGACAGAGATGCCAGGGTTGTCAGTGGTGACAGAACTTGCAGGGGCTGTTATGGAGTCTCTGCAGGAGTGGAGCCTGGACAGCACTTTGTTCAATACACAGCAGAGCATTGGGTTGTCATTTTAAATGAACAGCATACCGGTAGTATTGCATCAGGAAATGCATGTGTTATTATGGCAATACATTAAAAACACGTCTATATATTACACATATCACACAAATAATATTTGTAGGCTCCTAAAGCTACATTACTAATTTTCCAAAATAAATGATAATTTTACAATATTCTAATATTAAGTTTTACTACTGCGCAGACATGGGGCTACCCCGCACCTGGGGCCCCCAATATTTACTAAACATATACATATTTGTACCATATGGTATGTATGTGGTGGGTAAGGTCCATTCAGTGACCTTTATACATTATAAACCAGAATGAAGAATGAGACACGAGGCAAATACAATTGTTCCAACTGTAACCTGCCAAGTTATCTTTTAACACCTGATAATCCTCAAACTGCTGTCTCAGCTCGGTCATAACTTAACCTAAAAACCAAACTAATGCAGGCAATGCCTAGATGACTACTGCTACTGTATAGAATGTATTTTTCTAATACCTCCTAACAGTAACTTCAAGAACACGGAAGTAACCTGAATTTGCCCACACTTATTATGGCCGCCTCGCATCTCTTCCCTTACTTTGCACGGGCAACGCGTGCGAAAACAGTACTTTTTATCTAATTCCAGAGACTGTATCGTAAAACATTGTGACTGGACAGGTCCTTTATTGCAGGCAATGGCCATTCTGCAATTGGGTCCTTGTTCTATTGTGGACGCCACCATCTTCACTCGAATTTGTTCCAGGTTCCTTCTGCCATCCAAATTGGGAAGGCAGGAATGATGTAACTTTCAATCTTGTGTGTGGGAGTTCATTAACTCCCAACAGCATCAGAGGATGACGGGATACCTGCAGTGTTCTTTAAGTCTATGTACACATGTGCATTAATTGTCGTTGGAAAGGACCTTTCACTATCCTTTACAATGACTAACGACTGCACCATCCATGAAGAGTGCTGTACATACAGCACCGTTCTGCTCTATGGAGAGGGGAGGGGAAGATGGAGCGGCACCCCACTGCGCTTTCTCCCCCTTCACTTTCATTACGATCCTCGCTGTCCATCGTCCGTGGATCCGCCAGGATGGTTGTTCGGATGATGGACGATGAGCGCTGTACACAAGCAAGATCCTCCTCCCTGAGCCAATTATCAGACGATAACCATTGGACGTGTGTACCCAGCCTAAGAAAAGGGGAAAGTATGTTTTATTGCAGAAGGGATATGCCTGCCTCCTTGTATTGATATTTTGAAGAACTTTATTTCTGCTTTAAGATATGTTTAGGTCAGGTTGAAGCTTAAGCACATTTAACAATGACAACTTTTTTACGGACCCGCGGTTGCTAAAAATCTGAATGGCATTGCGTTCACTTGTGTTAGCACATTGTGAAGGTAAAGATCATTAGATTATTCAAAATCAGTGTTTTAACCTGGGGAATAATTTTGGCTGGGAATATTTTTACAAGATATAATTTGTATATTTTTGTTCATTTTTTTTTATTCTTTATGTTCATTAAAACATTTTTTAATCAGTACACATCAGATCCCGGCCCCCTTCCCATACAGTAACAGATCACTTCTAACAGCTGTCCTGATTTGTTATATCCAAGACTGGAGAAGACAGACTATCGTGGATGAATTTCGGTAATCACACACAGCGGTCGCCAACCGAAAATCCGCGGCTCTGGCCTGTGCTCCCCCGAGCGGGGTGAAGAGAAGGACCCTGCTGGGGGGCACCAGAGCCGTGGACCATGTCTCCTGTACGGATCACAGGCTCAGATCTGTAATAGGAGAGTGGGTTCTGGCATCATGACGTCACTATGGGGGATTTTTTTCCCCTTTGAGTGACACCTGGCTCCCCAATGCATGCGCAGTCCGGTGCCGGTAAATTTAGTGGTCCCTGGATCTGAAAAGGTTGGTGACCACTGATCTAGCAAACCCAGTAATTTATTACTGTCTGCAGTCACAGGGATGTTACAATGTTCCACTATTGCTGGGGGAGGCCGAACTCTGTATTTTGCTTCCTCCGTACTCAGAGAAAGTGCTGAAACAATACTCATAAGATCATATGTTTAAATAATAATATGAAGCATACTTATTATTATTTCTAGTGAATTTCCAGCATGTTAGCAAATCCCTGGAATCAGTGATTCATTCTGTTTTCCTCAAAGAAATATGAACAAGGTGTGTAAAGCTCAGCTAGGTGTGCCACACGTCTGTTTTTTTTTCCTTTGTCAAGGTGTGTTGACAATTTTATTATTATCATTATAATGTTTTTCCATAATGCCAACAGATTGTTCAGCACAAAGCCCATAATCATGTTACTAACTGTCCCTCAAAGGAGCACACAATCTAATTACCCTACAATACCCTACCATACCATATATTATTAAAAATAAACCATATTTTTAAAGTGCCAACACATTACACAGTGCTGTATCATAATATTATGTCAATAACAAAGTCTTAGGCTACATACATATGTATATGGCGTCCTGGCAGATCCCTGAACGAAGAACAATTGTAATGAAAGTGAACGGGAGAGAGTGCAGCGGGTGCTGCTCTTCCCCTCCCCTCTCCATATAGAAAAATGGCGCTGTATGTACAGAGCTCATTCATGTATCGTTCAGTCTTTTGTTGTTGGAAAGGATTGTGAAAGATCCTTTCCAGCAAGAATTATTGTACATGTGTAGGTGTAGCCTAAGGCTAGTTTTAGAAGAAGTCAATGAACCTACCTGTATGTTTTGAGGATGTGGAAGGAAACCTACTTAAGCATGGGGAGAACATACAAACTCCATGCAGATAGTGTCCTGGCTGAGATTCAAACTTGGCAGCCTAATAATGCAACAACATGATTTCACATATACGAAAATGCATGGATGTACAGTCAGTAAAGCAAACGAACGTCTGAATGGGAGCTCACACATTTTTGGAATTTCTGCATGAATCGCTTTTAAATGTGATCTGATCTGTGTATTAGGCAACACACACATGATCTGACTGTTTTAAAAGCACCCCAGATGCTCATCACTTCAGGTACATTGGGGGAAGGGCTAGTGATCAAGTATTGATGAGAACCTTGATAGCTATTGACCTTAATCGTCTGATCACTTGTTTTTTCTCCTGATAAGCCAGTTACAGAGGTGTGTATTGAGTGTAAGTACACAAAACAAGACTGCTATTAATAAGAGGTTATCAAAAAGAAAAAATACTACCCCCCAAACAAAATCGTGTGTCCAAAAACTATTAATAAAGTAACAAATGTTTCCTAATTCTACTGTACCAAGCCTTTGTGGATAAATAAGCTTCACCTCTCTGTAATAATTTACATACTATGTAGGAAAACAAAGCTGTTTTCAATGCTGGCACGGGGCTGGGGAACAAAAAGGACCTCAGGCAGGTTATCACTTTTTCCATACAAAGGGCAGAGGAGTCATCAGAGAATGGTGATCAGCTTATTTATTCAGCTATGTTATGACTGTGTTACTCCCAAATTAAAAAACAGTGCTGACTACTGTCAAAGGCATTTTACAAACAGCTGTTATCTGTTTTCAAAAGCTTAAAGTGACTTCAGTAATCTGGTAGTAATTTTGACTTGTGGAACATGGTCTTGAGTTTATTCCTAAAGTATTATATGTTATACCTATTACCTATATATACATTTTATATATATATATATATATATATATATACTACTATATTATACATATTATTGGTATTATATACGTATTGCTATAGTAATTTTGAATACATTCTTCGCATAAATACATTTATTTCAGTAGTGATTCCATAATAAACATTCTTGCTATTCTTCTCCGCTATTAGTCAGTCCATTGTAACACAAGCAGAACACAGATAGTGTTACAAGTTTCATGGATCAAAGTCTGTAACCATCTGCCTGGTGGCACTTCCAGAGGAGCTCCATGAGCACTGCAGCCAGAAGCAGACGAAATATTAACTTTTGTAAAAAAAACAGCTATAAAACCAGGCACCCAAACTCCCACAAGGACCTAAAAACCTAATGAGAATGGGTATTGGGTATCCTTTACAAAGTGATAAGTTACTTTGGTAACTTTCCTTTAGTAAATGAACTCCAATATTTTAAAGTAAAAGGAAACCTGCCATAAGGGGCTTATAAGATTGTGGTCCCTTTAAAGAGACAGTTAGTGACAAGACTGTGGACATGCACACTATGTTGGTGCTAAATACATTCAAAATAACAATAATAATAATAATAATAATAATAATAAAGCTTTCTATTACTAAACTTACCATGTTTTTATTTAAAATATTTCAGAATCTTTTAGTGAAGAGACCACCAATTCAGTATATAACATGTAATGATCGTTCTGGCTATGTGTAAGAATGACATTCATCCTAGTGGCTAGCACTGTAAGAAGCATTCTTTCCACTGACTGCCACACTAATGTACTGTGGGCTGTGGATATAGTAATTATAGTAGGGGATCCCTGAAGACCTGAAAGGTATTTCAAGCGTTCCCTCATAGTAAAAAGATTGAGAAAGGCTGTGCTAGATCGTTCACCTAAATCAGAAAGATCTGTGTTCTGTAGGTAAATATGTGAAGAACTGAACTGAGCTGAGGGGGGTTCCCCACCAAGGAGTGCTAAAGAAATCAGAAGACAGGGCAGGCAAACATGTAGGCCTCTGGAGGCATGAAGACCTAATTTGCTGAGGAATGGAACTTAGTTCTCAGTGGTGACAGCCTGGCTTCAAGGGGTCTGATTTATTTTAGCTTTCCAAGGCTGGAGAAGATACACTTTCATCAGTGAACCTGGGTGATCCAGCAAACCTGTATTAGATCTTGTCCAGGATTGAAAACATTTGCTAACAAACAGCAAATTACAAATTACTAATAGGAAATCAATTCCAGGATTGCTTAATTACCCAGGTTCACTGATGAAAGTGTACCCCCTCCAGCCTTGGAGAGCTTTAATAAATCAGGGCCAAGGGGAGAAGCTTTAGAACCATTGGGCTCAGGGAGGAGAAACCTAAGGACAGGATCCCACTTTGGACTGTTATGTTATGAAAGAGACCTACTGCTGTAGAGACAGCTGATTGTGGACCCAAGGGGTCATGTGACTACACTAAAGCTCATTTACTTCTGTGACTGTCATGGACTACTTTGGATGCAAACTGCTTCTCTATGCCACTCTGCTGCCTAACCCTTTGAGTTACAAAAAAAAAAAAACAACTTAAGATGTACAAGTCTTTGTGGTTTTTATATGCCACATTAGAAGAAACCTGGTAAAAATTGGCTGCCCCTATGAGGATGAGCACTACAAACAGACACCTCTCTGATATTTCTCTGGTGTGAAAGCTCTAGTAAGCAAAAACTGATTTTAGTCAGAACATTTATTTATCTCAATTATTTCCAGTGTGAAGGGCAACATCATTAACCAATACTGAGTAGAGAAGGACAAACCAAAATCCAGTCTCCTATTAAGTGTGTGTGTCACAAAAACCTTAAATGTAATGCATACTAATAAAGGTGAGTGTATCCACCTTCAAATTTCAAATAGTAAAAAACTTTGAAGATTTATCCCCTCACCCATTGGAATGGAGATACAACAGATTTATTGATACCCCAAGTTTCGTAACAGTGTCTTCAAACTGATTTTAGACACTTTAAGTAGTAGCCAGCTGTGACTGTGCCTTCTATGGCCTTGATTTATTAAAGCTCTCCAAGTTTGGAGAGAATACACTTTCATCAGTGAAGCTGGGTGATCCAGCAAACCTGAAATGGATTTCCTAAAAGTCATTTGCTATGTATTAGCAAATGTTTTCAATCCTAGCCCAGATTCATTCCAGGTTTGCTTGATCACCCAGCTTCACTGATGAACGTATATCCTCTCCAGCCTTGGAGAGCTTTAATAAATCAGGCATAGTGCCAGATCCTTCCCTCTTCTGACTTAGCTATGTCTTTGGCCCTCTTCCCTACAAAAGGATACTCTATATTTCACATAATGTCGATCCATCTTGCTTTGGGCAGTGGCCAGCTATATTTTTTTCTTTCAGCAAGAAGAGTGTTTGCACACATCAGGAACACACTTTATTCTCAATGAGTGCAAAAGTTGTGATGTACTGACAAACATTTTATTGTCTGATAGATACATGCTGATAGATACATGCTGTGTTTCTGTAAAGTTCATGCAGAAAACCAATTTGCTTCAAAAGAAAAAAAACTCCTTCCTGACACCCTCCAGCAGGAATGGTAAAGAAAGCAAGAGTTGAACTTTTATAGCGAGTTTAATAAAAAAACATGAATTACTGAATCCATGTATTGTGGTGGGTGCCTGTGTCTAGATTGCTAAATTGGCCGGGTTGATTTTGGCTTTAAAGAGGAACTAAACTCAAAAATGCCTAAAATAAAAAAAATAAAAAAATCCACTTACCTTCAATCCCGCAGCACAGTCGACCGGTCTGGAGGTTTCTTCCATCAGGTCCTGCGTCGGCCTGGCATCCGTCTCAGAGCCGGCGTGCTGGGCACCGCCATGTTCGCCTCTTCTTCCTACGTCACCCGACTCAGGCGCAAGATCGGGTGACTTAGGTTGGAAAAAAAACTTACCAATCTCACTGCGCATGGCTGAGCATCAAGGAGCACCCAAGAGCCTCCCGAAAAGTGTGACGTAGATATCTTGGGAGGCTTTGCGCTCCTATTTATTCTCGATTGGCCGGGCGATTTTTCAATTTTTACTTTACATTAAATGGTTGTCCACCCTTTTATGTAAAGTGAAATTTCCGAGTTTAGGTACACTTAAAGACACAAAGCCCCAGTAGCCATGGCCACCCTTGCCTGTGGTAGTAAGGGCTTATTTTATTAGTAGGGATTTATCAATCTGGATGGGACCGGATATCAGCATGCACAAAGTTGTTATCAGTTTGTATGTTGCAATTACAGACCAAGCTAGCTAATATGATGTCCTACTAAAAGTGTTGTAAGTCTGATCCTCTGGTTACATGCTTGTTCTGGTTTCAGTGGTTATTGTGACTGAGAAATTAATCTCCAAGTTATATAGGATTTATACAGCGCTGCATATTATGTTGGCGCTATATAAATCCTGTTTAATAATAATAGCGCCAACAGATTACGCAGCGCTGTACATTACATTGGGGTTGTAAATGCCAGACGGATACAGACAGTGACCCAGGAGGAGGGGAGGTCCCTGCCCCGAAGAGCTTACAATCTAAGAGTTGAGGGACGTTGCCATACAGACAAGTATTGCAGCTAGCATCTCCAGAAGATCACCATTGACCTACATATTTTAAACTTGACTGATTCCTTCAGAATAATGAATTCACGGTATCTTTAGGCGTCTCTAGCAAACAGCTGGGTGTCAGGCATTGCAATGAAATGATTCATTTCCCCACTAGGATTATCCTGACTTGCCAAACTAGCCAGCAGCCATGACTAAGCCTCTACGTAACCATGACATCACATACAACGTACGTCGCGTCACATAAAAATCTCCCTGGCAGCCAACCAGAAGAAAGCACGAGCGGGGAGGAGCCGGAAACTTGTTGGGAAAAGCTGCCATCGGCGGAAGTGGGAGAAAAAAAAAAAAAAAAGAACCGGAAGCGTAAAAGAAGGAAGTGGCTGACACCGGCAGGCCCTGTGTGTAACTGAGAGAGCTGTTCGAGGGGGTAACATCACCGAGAGAGGAGCGGGGGAGAGACGCGGACGTGAAATACCGTGAGGGGGTTCTGGAAACACAGGCGGTGCGTCATTGTCAGCTATAGGCCCCGAGCCTTCTGTTGTCCGGTCACATTGATAGACGTCACCGAAGCGGCCATTGAGGAGCCTAGCTACCCCCTCCCGTCTGTGTGTGAGGTGAGTGTGTTCCCTGTGTGTAATGGGTTACCGGGGTTACTACCAGGCCGGGGTCACCTCGTCCTGAGGAGATAGATAGGCCCTATATGGAGTTCCTTGTCCTAACCTCCAAGCTCCCCATGGCTTGTCTACAGACGGGGCCTCCCAATGTAAACACAGCAGCCTCCTCCATTATCTCTTATGGGATAGGGAATGTTATCACTGAGACAAAGGGCTGAATATTCATACAAACCAGTCTGTGAATTCTGTGCTATGGGGTGAAAAAATGATCCACAAATCCTCATTCACATGACATGGTATTCACGTGTGTGTGTTGTGTTAAAGAGGAACTAAACTCAAAAATGCCTAAAAAAAAAACAAAAAACTCCACTTACCTTCAATCCACAATCGGTCGGTCTGAGCTAGGGCGCTGCCATCTTCTTCTCTTCCAGTTTCTTCTTCCTACGTCACCTGACCCAGGCGCGAAATTGGGTGATGTAGGTTGGAAAAAAACTCACTGCACACGTTGGGGCATGCGCAAAAGGAGCACCCAAGAGCCTCCCGGGATGTGTGACGTAGGTATCCCGGGACGCTTTGTGCTCCCATTTATTCTCGATCGCTTAGGTGATCTACTATTACGGGGTGCTGCTGCACCCTTTTTTTTTTTTTTTTTTTTTTTTTTTTTTTTAAAGGGCTGTTGTACTTAGACAAATAAAATTTTTACCTTACATAAAGGTAAGGTAAAACTTACCACACTTGTATGTAATGTGAAATTTCTGAGTTTAGGTACACTTTAAAAAACTTAAGAAACTTCTTAAAAAAACAAACTTTTTATTTTTCCATATTTACATATCTCTGCTATTTCAATTGGGACGTCCAGGTGGGGTGTTACATTTAAATCAATCTGAACAGCATGGGATTGTATGTCCCTAATGTTACAAACATTGCATCCAGACATCTGAGCAATGGAGTATATTCCAGATTCCAGCACAACCCCTTCACATTGTGTTGTGAACAGCAGAGCTATGGGCCTTGTACACATGGGATGAATTTCACTTGGATAATTGGATCTTACAAGAAGTTTACCAGCCGAACTATGGTAAAAAAAGCGACTTTATGTTTTCGGTCAGGTGATCGTTTGATAAATATTCTTTTAAAGTTTTATTCGGGATCAATTTGTAAAAGATCATTAGATATCGATGGCTACCAAGGTTATTTTGTTTGGGTATGCAGTGTTCAATTCAGAAATCATTGGTATGGACGATCAACTAAATCCAAATAGGGTCTCAGATCTGTCCCACCCCACAATCCGAAGTAGTGCAGAGTAATTTACACGTTTGTGCCATATTTTTCTTCTGATTGGAGTAATTGAACGGACTGATAGGATGAGCATAAAATTGGTGTGTACAAAGCTTTAAACAGAGACAAATGCCTCGATTCATAAAGCCTGAACACCCATGGGTGAGATGTTTAAGAGGAACTAGACCACACTATACTCGCTCTCGTACCTGTTCTCTTGAAGGGCGATGCAATGTCCTTTACTTTCTCCTTGCCAGTTTTGGCCATCTTGATTGGCTGGGCTCAGGTGATGTAAATCCTGCAGAGGTGTTTATTCAGTCGTGGCATGTGCAGGGAATGCCAGGATTGCAGAATGTGCTGGTAACTGAGGCTGAGCTGCGCATGCAATCAGGCAAGTAGGAAGGATTATTGCAGGCAGGTCAATATTTTCTGCAATATTGACCTGCCTGATCCCACATTTTTAAAAGTGGAACATTTGTTACCCTTTAGGTCCTTTGTGTATTGGTAAAATGAAGATGGTCACCCTTGTGTTCATGTGTACGTAAAGTCAAATCCCTTTTAAGATTTTATTAGAATAGAGAATGGTTGTTATCAAAACAGATTTCCTCTTTTAAAGACCTCTTAAAGGTCTCTCTGCTTTGGCAACTCCAAGAAAAAGTAATTTCTGCTATAACCAGGAGTGGGAGTTCATTTATCAAGTGGGCGGAAGTATAATTCACAGCACAACTATGCCGGAGGACACTTTATGACCATTTAATATAGTGACTTTTAAAAAAAAAAAAAAAAGCCTGCCCTATCATTAGGGAACGGTGATGTGAGGTCACAGGCGGTAAAAAAATACATCTTCCAGGGAATTCCAACTATCCACCCCCTCCCTTTACTTTTCCCTTTAAAGCTTTATGAATTGGACCTAGAAAGTTGCACTTTGGTAGCAGAATGTGCAAAGGGGTAATTTGAATATACATTAAAGTGGCCCTGACAAGGTTCACTAATTTAAGCCCCCTCCCCCTCAAAAGAAAAATATTTTCGACAAAAAAAAAACAAAACAACCTGGGAAAGGAAAATAGATAATCTGACCTTTTAGTGGCTTCTCTTGTAGTACCTAGGTGAGTGTGAGGTCAGATCTCCCAGAATGTTGTTGAATATGGGATAAGGAAGGATTTTTTTTTCCCCCTGTTGGAGCAAATTGATTGTACCTTCCTCTGGATCAACTGTCTTGATGTGATGTGTTTTTTTTTTTTTATCTGCAATATGTTTAATTACCTAGGGGTTGTTTATGGCCTTATGTCTTTTTTTCAAACTAAGTATGTATTAGCCCAAATCTTGTGAGAGAAAAATCCTACCCAGGATCTTGGCATGAGGATGACATCCCCCTAAGTGCTAATGATGTTGGGAGGTGATTGTATTTTTCTCAGCATGGCACTTTTATACAGTGTTATAGGAAGGGCAGATAAGACCATGGCATAAATACAAAAATAATTTTGTCTTTTGCGCTTATGAAGTTCACAATTTAAGGACTGTTTTATATTTGTGTTGCCGTAATGTCATAGCACAAAAGTAGCATACGTTGTGGTGCTTATTTTAAATGACAGCCCAGTGTACCTAGCACTGCACTATGACATATGTAGGTGTTGTTACACTGCAACACATAGAAGTTATTTAAGAGTGCTGTGTGACGTTGGGGGACCCTCCCACCCCAATGCTCTGCTTTGCTAGAGGTGTTAAGTGGAACTAAACTTTTTTTCTGGCGCAGGGAGCTGCCATATTCTTCCTTTTTTTTTTTTCCTAGTTGTGATATTTGGTCATCTTGGTTGGCTGGACGGCATGGTGCATGGGAATTCATTCCGGCAACCATATGCGCAGTTTGCCATTTTTGGCAGTCCCACACGGCGATCAGCTAGGTAAGAATGCTTTTTGCAGAAGGTATATCGCCTGTTACTTTCTGCAATATAGCCCTTGCCTTATCACACATTTTTAAAGTGGAACTTTAGTTCTCCTTTATTGGGATGTCAAATTTACACAAATACCGACTTTAATAAAGGTCACATTTGTTTTCATTCAGCTTGGCATTCCAATTGGATTTTTTTTTTTGTGAAAGGAGAAGGGCAGTGCAGGTAGATGTAAAAAGAAGTGTTAGGAACAGGAACCATGAAAATTAGAGATAGGGTGAACATTAAGGAACCATTTTTACTGCCAGGTCATTTAACTCAAATGATTTCTTTAGGTAACTGTCCTGTTTATTTTAGGGTTCTGGGTAGGGGTGGCATGTTAGGGGAACCTCTGGTAGTGATTTAGCAGGACAACAATGATGAAACAAGCTTGGATAATACTTTTAAACACCTGATTAGTGCTTGAGTGAGTCCCTCAAAGATTGCCTCTTAGGGGCTGTGTACACACCTGCGATTTTTGTCGCTAGCAGCTTTCTTTTGTGATCATTTCCAGTGATGAAACAAGTGACAGATGAACAAACTAGTGCTTTACACAGTGTCGTTCTGTTCTATGCAGACGGGGGAGGGGGGAACAAGAGTGGGAACCCGATGTGCCTTCCCTATTGACTTGTACATCGGTTGTTCTGCCGGTCGTTTGTGGAACCGTCAAGACAGATCCATGATTGTCCTCCAAATCTGACTGTATTAGGTGGGAGTAATCTCATATGTGTGCCTTGGGTATAAAAGATCATTATGACACATCCATAAACCAGCACCCTGGGATTTTTCATGGTTGTGGATTCGGAAACAATTATTGTGTACCTTTAGGTCAAAGTTATCTTGGTCGCCATATGTGTTAAGGGAATTTACCATTGTTTGTGTATCTCCATCATATTTTGTTTCTTTGTGTCTCTGGCTTCTTGATGTTCTCAGATGATCTTTTGCAATCACCTTCATGACCTGCCCAGTTTCATCATGTACTCACTATTGTGTTATGCAAGGTTTTGTCCCCAGGTATGGTGTTTGTGACTCTGCATATCGGTAAGATATCTTCCTTCAACATCTTTCATTGTGAATGCCAGATTGTATTGCTGCCAATAATACGTTTACCATTTGCGAAAACAAAATCTCTTACATCCTGCTGTGAATCAGCAGGTATGATTAAATAGGGAACCTCACTGATCAGCTATTTTAATAGCACAGCTTAGCAGTTCTCAGAGTACCATTAACATTTCCATTTACTCATTGATTTATTAAGTCTACATTGTACTGGGGTGGTATGTGCACAGAAATCTAATAAAAAGCAATGAATTGTGTAAAGATAAATTCCAGGCAGGGGGTCTTTGCCATTAAGTTGTGTGGGTTAGAGGGGGTTTACATTTTATAAAAGCAGAACGTTCTTTCCATAATCTGGCCTTCCCTTCATGGACATCAATAGTCTGGGACTGTACATACAAGTGTTTAACACACATGTATTAAATGTCCAGTCAAGTGAATTTTATTTTTTATACCATCCTGCCTTGCACATGTATTGAAGTGCACTAAAGCATGTTGTAATGTGTTTTGTTCCAAAAATAAAAAGGTGCTGGAAGCCACCCATTCAAAAGGGCCACCCTATGAATATGCATGTTAGAGAGTAAACCTGTGCTAAAACTCTTTGTTCTCCACCAGGTGGTAAATTTGAAATTCAAAAAAAGTAAATGACCATTCTAGAGTTTGCCACTCTATAGGAAAACAGCTGCATACTTTGCTTCAGGGCAGCCATCCCGGTCCTGGCTTCACTACTTAGCAAGCTATGGACCTGGAACAAGCATGCCATAATGAAGCAAGACAATTTCAGACTTTTTGCATGCTTGTTCAAGGTCAGGGAGTAAAGCCTGAATGAGGTGGTGGCCCTATGTTTTATCCTGACGGAATCTATCTATTCCTAAAGGCATCTGCTCGGCTTTGCAACAATTTTTTAGTCAAACTATGCTTTGCCTGTTCCAGTTGCCTCGTGTGGCAGCACTTCATCTTCTTTCTTCACTTCCTCCTTGTGACCTTCGGCCATCCACGTTGGCTGGGCAGGCATAACAGAACTCTCATGCAAGTGAGCAGGATTTTTTTTTAGTTCCCGGCACGCGCAGAGAATTCTGGGTATCATGGCCACCAAAGCTCTTTTTTTTTTTTTTTTGACGGAAACCTGGAGGGATTATTGCAGAAGGGACATCGCCTGTCACTTTTTGCAATACTGCCCTGCCTGATCATGTATTTTTTAAGCGGAGCCTTTCCTCTTTAGGTTCACAATTATCCCAAATACAAACAAATACAAGATGTGGCATAAGGGGGATTGTAAAACAGATTTATCTATGTCACGGCTTGCTCTTTTTAGTATATGTTGTCATTGCTCTGCATTTGTTTCTTGTGTAGGCAACCAGCCCAGTTAACAATAGAGGGTGTTGGCGTAAATCTCTAGCATGAATTGCTTTCAGAGCTGTTTGAGCCACCAGGGATTTGTGATAAGCAGACATTGGAGGTTTCTCCTGAAAGTTGATTGGGGAAGGTTATTAAAAATAACACAAAAGGTTATCAATGGTTTCACAATATCATTCATCCTGTGCATGATCAGAGCAGTCATGCAAACAAGTTTAATAAAAATTGAACTATTCCTGGACACTATTTTCTTTCCTTTTTCCCCAGAATGCCCGTTTATTTGTGTTTAGGTTTTACATTTTAAGTTTTTTGGTCCTGCATGTAAAGACACTCCTTCCCGCATAGTAGAGACCTAGGAGTTTCCATGTAGCAGGTGATATCAAAGGCCTTGTTTATATAAAGATTAACATGTTCTTGGAATGAACTTTGCAAGTGCAGCTTGTCCTGGGTGTTGAGATATTTTTAGACATTTAGTCTTCTCTCCTTCAGATAAATGTTGTTGTCTTACTATATGATGCAGGGTTCTCCCAAGAATTAAAGCTGGGTGGGAGGAAGCTTTGGATATAGGTTGGCCCTATATTGTGACCCAACTTTTCAGTAACCACCCAAAAACAGTAGGGTAGTTACTGAAAAGTTCTGGGTTGTTTACCCAGCTAAAAGTGTGCTGGGAAAACACTATAATGCATTATTCAGGGTATAGCTCTGTACAGACAAACACTAAACGAAAGTGCTTGTTGAACAACTCCCTCGCAGAGGGCAAAAAAGAACGCTGACATTCACCTTGTGTGGTATTCAGGTCTTTTGTTTTACAACCATGTATCAGGGGTCCTCTGCAAACCTTCGTCATTGGCACTGTTATGCCCTTTTTGTTTCATCTGTTTCTTATAACTGTGCCCTTTTTGTTGCATCTGTTTATTATAACTGTGTCACTGTTCAGGGGCTGAGCAAAAGAACAACTTTTTGTTTGGGTGATAAGAAAATAAAGGGCCATCCTTATGTTTCTCTCATTCAACCACCCTTCCCCATCAATAAAAAAAATTTGCATTAAACGACAAAGACTATCTGCCTGCTGCTTCTGATAAGCCAAAGAAAGCTTGTTAACCTTGGCTCAGTCTTGGTTCCCGAGTTTGAACAGACAATAGGGACTACAAAGGGCTACTAAAGCTATGTACTGAGAAGGTTTTGCTTATCTGGGGCAAAATAACCCCAACAGTGGTGCATGGATACCTCACAGCAAATCAATAATTGGCAATCCAGCACTTTCCAAGACGAGGGAGCAGAGCAAAGGGCCAATAATTGCTTGACCCCCACCCCACATACAACAGAATGGACCCAGTGTGTACAGTGCTCCTTCCTTCATTTTTTTTATAATTTTTTCCAGCAACGAAAATAACGTGTGCAGCTCTACTATTTTTTTTTTTTTGCCTGAGAACTTATAATAGTGTCTTTTAAGCAATCTGATAACTGTAGCACATAGTGTGGCGAGCTGTTATTGCAGTTCCAGGAAACATGGTTTTGAATTTACTTTAGTTCCTTATGACTGCATCAGAGTTCAGTATAGCCGAGTTTATGCAATACAAATATAAACTTTACTTTTTGTTACACTCCTTGGAAATCGGAACTCTTCGGCTATTTGCAGACCAGCAAAGTTTTCCAGGAGGTGTAAAACTACCTTGTGGTAGGATTGAAAAGTTTTGTTCCACAGCATGCCTATTTATCTGACTTCTGTGAACACAATATATGTGCATACATAGTGGTTGGATACTAGATTTTAGGGACTGCGTATGAAGCAAGTTACAATGTGATCTTTCCCTTACTAATATATTTTGTCTATTTGATCATTTAGTCTAAAAATCATCATCTATTTCATGAGAACATCAGAGATCTAGTGAAAATATACTTGTAATTCCAAAAGATGTTTGCAGCTAATACTATCTGATCTGTCACAGAATATTCCCTGCTAATGAAAAAGTACTTAAATATTTTTTGTCATTTTATATTTCAGTTGCAGGGTGGATGAAAATGGCACAGGAAACGAACCACAACCAGGCGCCACTGCTTTGTTCTAATGGCTGCGGATTTTATGGTAACCCACGCACCAATGGACTTTGTTCTGTATGCTACAAAGAACATCTACAGAGGCAGAATAACAGTGGTGGCAGGAACAGTCCACCAGGTAGGTCTAATGAATGTGCCTAAAGGCAATTTTAACCTAAATCTGGTAATTTGTTATCCATACCCTCACCAGTGTCCATTACTACCTGTTTTTGAGCCCCGGTAATCCATTTGTTTATTTTTAAATGTATTACTCCATTGTGCTGTTCACTTTTTCTTCCTTACCCTGGCCCTACAGTGACCTTTCAGATCCTAAAATGTATCTAAACAATACAGCAGCATTTTAAGTGCAGGTTTTTTTTTTCATTTTGCAAAGTCTGCTGTGTCTCGCTCTAGAAGGAAAGGGACTTCAGCACACACTTGACATTGACAAAGGTCTGTTATGCATTGTGAATCTGGCATTTATATTAACAAGGATACTTTTTAGACTACATTTAGAGAACACAGATTTTATGGTTTTTCAGGAATTTGCTCATATTATTTTTTAGATTTTAGGTTCAAAGTTTCCTTCAAATTTATTTTGGGCCAATTATTTGTTTTCAGCTTAACTATAAAACTAAATTAAAAAATGTTGTAGCTGTGTATAAAAACTCATTGGCAGGAATGTGTGTGCCACTTGATACAGTAATATAGGTCAAGGGAAGAAGGACGACTTAGGTTAGTAAATGATTCTAAAGTATTTAAATTATATCCTGCCAAGGTTTGCTGAAAGGAGAAGAGTCCTTGTTTGTGTTTACTTTTCTTGACTGATAAAATTACTACTGATTATCTTCAGTGATTAACATATTTCATTATATTGCTTTTTGTTCTCAATTGCTTCTAGTGGTGTCCATGGGGAGTGGAGTTGAAGTTCCCTCCTCACAACAGGCTGTCACACCTCAGGTATCTGAACCAGAAGAGTTAGTGTTGCCACAAGCACAAGCAAGGTAAGTTTCCTTTCTCCTATAGCGTGATACATCCAGCATCAGTTGCCAACATATTGCTGGTTTTTATTAACCAGCCCTCGGTAACAATTGCATTTTTGTGATTTGTTTCTTTTCTGTGTTGGTCAGTTCCTTGCCACTCCCAGAATCTGTCCCCTCCTCACAAGCTGAAACCACAGAAAACAGAACTTCTGAAACAAAAGAGACACCAGGTGAGATATGACACTTGTGTTTGTGTGTCTTGTGTTGTCCATTGTGATTAAGTATATTTTAGGGGTATGCTTGTGTTTTTTATTTTGGGGAATTTTATAGAACAGGGTTTTTCAACTTGGTCCTAGAAGGTCCCTTTTTATAATTCTCCCTCACGGAATACGGCAGTAATATAAATTCAATGTGAACTTTGAATTGTGGATGGTTAGGTTAGCAGTTAGACATAAGATGGTATACATTCTCCTTGTGCCCTCTTTCTTCCAGTGCAACGCTGTAGAAATTCAGCTACTGTTTAGCCAAATGCATAACTGACATTCAGCGGTTGTTGCTTACATGTGCTATTGCAACATCAGGATGATGAATAGGTGTAAGAGAAATAAGAGAAATATCTGTGCACTGCTATATTTATGCAAAACTAGTGTAAGTACTTTTTTTTGTGGTTCCCCCGTGGCTTTATGCTTCGTTTTTTTTTTTAAAATGCACAGTGTTGCCATTCATCTTTTGTTAGGGCATCATACTAATTTGTTTGGGCAGTGCAATGCATAGCAGATTCGGTGTGCATTTGGGCTGCAGTTAAGAATGAATGGCAACCCAGTGCACAAGTGCACCAATGCTTGCAGTGTTCATTGTCAAATGTTGGTGCACTAGAAGGAATCCAGTATTACTGCACTAACTCGGCTTCTACTGGAAATCTGTCCCAAGCATTAGCTACACCTTTGCATTTATTAACTGTGACAATGAAAAGTTTTATCAGCCTCCTTGCTTCCTCGGTTTGTCAGGGATAAAACCTAGACTTGTGTAGGCAGAGATGCAGATTTGTAAATGTATTTAAATGCTTGCATGAAGTTTGTGTAAACCCTGTTATAGGAAAAATATGTGGGCTGCAAGTTTTTTGGCATGTTAACCATCTCGAGTCTAAAATTTGTCATTGACTCTTTAAGTATGCCAATATACATGTTGTTCTGTCTATCCTATTCCACACGCTCGTTCTCCCCCTTCACCTCGCCATAGAAAAGAATGGTGCTTTATGTACAGCAGTCGTTCATGAATCTTTTTCAGTCTTTTGTCGTTAAAAAGGATTATGGAATATCCTTTCCAATAACAAAAGTCTAACAAGTGTTCACAGCCTTAGTAAAAAGCTGTGCCCCATTAATTTACTAATGACACATTCCTTCCACAAACCTAGAATTCCCTGTCTGCAGTATTACAAACGTGTGGCAAAGGAACAACCTATTTATCCTGAAAAAAAAATCCTTACTAAATTTGTTTGGCAAGATCCATGTTTCTCAACCTTTAATAATATGGGGGAATCCTTGCAGTAACTTTTAATCTTGGAGAACACTTCTATAATACTATATCCACAACTCCGTATATAAGCAATGGGTGGGAAGAATTTTGCCCTTACAGATAACCAAAAAGATGATTGGTGTCTGCTCTTTGCCAGTAGAATGCAATTTAATCAAAGATGCTTCTAAACGATAGTTAACCAGAGATAATCCTTTTGATTGTTTGTAAAACTGGACTCTAACCAAATTTATTTTGCTTGTATTAGTGTTTTCCCCAGAAACTTTTTTTTTTTTTTGCCAGGATTGCAGAATGTGCTGGTAACTGAGGCTGAGCTGCGCATGCAATCAGGCAAGTAGGAAGGATTATTGCAGGCAGGTCAATATTTTCTGCAATATTGACCTGCCTGATCCCACATTTTTAAAAGTGGAACATTTGTTACCCTTTAGGTCCTTTGTGTATTGGTAAAATGAAGATGGTCACCCTTGTGTTCATGTGTACGTAAAGTCAAATCCCTTTTAAGATTTTATTAGAATAGAGAATGGTTGTTATCAAAACAGATTTCCTCTTTTAAAGACCTCTTAAAGGTCTCTCTGCTTTGGCAACTCCAAGAAAAAGTAATTTCTGCTATAACCAGGAGTGGGAGTTCATTTATCAAGTGGGCGGAAGTATAATTCACAGCACAACTATGCCGGAGGACACTTTATGACCATTTAATATAGTGACTTTTAAAAAAAAAAAAAAAAGCCTGCCCTATCATTAGGGAACGGTGATGTGAGGTCACAGGCGGTAAAAAAATACATCTTCCAGGGAATTCCAACTATCCACCCCCTCCCTTTACTTTTCCCTTTAAAGCTTTATGAATTGGACCTAGAAAGTTGCACTTTGGTAGCAGAATGTGCAAAGGGGTAATTTGAATATACATTAAAGTGGCCCTGACAAGGTTCACTAATTTAAGCCCCCTCCCCCTCAAAAGAAAAATATTTTCGACAAAAAAAAACAAAACAACCTGGGAAAGGAAAATAGATAATCTGACCTTTTAGTGGCTTCTCTTGTAGTACCTAGGTGAGTGTGAGGTCAGATCTCCAAGAATGTTGTTGAATATGGGATAAGGAAGGATTTTTTTTTCCCCCTGTTGGAGCAAATTGATTGTACCTTCCTCTGGATCAACTGTCTTGATGTGATGTGTTTTTTTTTTATCTGCAATATGTTTAATTACCTAGGGGTTGTTTATGGCCTTATGTCTTTTTTCAAACTAAGTATGTATTAGCCCAAATCTTGTGAGAGAAAAATCCTACCCAGGATCTTGGCATGAGGATGACATCCCCCTAAGTGCTAATGATGTTGGGAGGTGATTGTATTTTGTATTTTTCTCAGCATGGCACTTTTATACAGTGTTATAGGAAGGGCAGATAAGACCATGGCATAAATACAAAAATAATTTTGTCTTTTGCGCTTATGAAGTTCACAATTTAAGGACTGTTTTATATTTGTGTTGCCGTAATGTCATAGCACAAAAGTAGCATACGTTGTGGTGCTTATTTTAAATGACAGCCCAGTGTACCTAGCACTGCACTATGACATATGTAGGTGTTGTTACACTGCAACACATAGAAGTTATTTAAGAGTGCTGTGTGACGTTGGGGGACCCTCCCACCCCAATGCTCTGCTTTGCTAGAGGTGTTAAGTGGAACTAAACTTTTTTTCTGGCGCAGGGAGCTGCCATATTCTTCCTTTTTTTTTTTTCCTAGTTGTGATATTTGGTCATCTTGGTTGGCTGGACGGCATGGTGCATGGGAATTCATTCCGGCAACCATGTGCGCAGTTTGCCATTTTTGGCAGTCCCACACGGCGATCAGCTAGGTAAGAATGCTTTTTGCAGAAGGTATATCGCCTGTTACTTTCTGCAATATAGCCCTTGCCTTATCACACATTTTTAAAGTGGAACTTTAGTTCTCCTTTATTGGGATGTCAAATTTACACAAATACCGACTTTAATAAAGGTCACATTTGTTTTCATTCAGCTTGGCATTCCAATTGGATTTTTTTTTTGTGAAAGGAGAAGGGCAGTGCAGGTAGATGTAAAAAGAAGTGTTAGGAACAGGAACCATGAAAATTAGAGATAGGGTGAACATTAAGGAACCATTTTTACTGCCAGGTCATTTAACTCAAATGATTTCTTTAGGTAACTGTCCTGTTTATTTTAGGGTTCTGGGTAGGGGTGGCATGTTAGGGGAACCTCTGGTAGTGATTTAGCAGGACAACAATGATGAAACAAGCTTGGATAATACTTTTAAACACCTGATTAGTGCTTGAGTGAGTCCCTCAAAGATTGCCTCTTAGGGGCTGTGTACACACCTGCGATTTTTGTCGCTAGCAGCTTTCTTTTGTGATCATTTCCAGTGATGAAACAAGTGACAGATGAACAAACTAGTGCTTTACACAGTGTCGTTCTGTTCTATGCAGACGGGGGAGGGGGGAACAAGAGTGGGAACCCGATGTGCCTTCCCTATTGACTTGTACATCGGTTGTTCTGCCGGTCGTTTGTGGAACCGTCAAGACAGATCCATGATTGTCCTCCAAATCTGACTGTATTAGGTGGGAGTAATCTCATATGTGTGCCTTGGGTATAAAAGATCATTATGACACATCCATAAACCAGCACCCTGGGATTTTTCATGGTTGTGGATTCGGAAACAATTATTGTGTACCTTTAGGTCAAAGTTATCTTGGTCGCCATATGTGTTAAAGGAATTTACCATTGTTTGTGTATCTCCATCATATTTTGTTTCTTTGTGTCTCTGGCTTCTTGATGTTCTCAGATGATCTTTTGCAATCACCTTCATGACCTGCCCAGTTTCATCATGTACTCACTATTGTGTTATGCAAGGTTTTGTCCCCAGGTATGGTGTTTGTGACTCTGCATATCGGTAAGATATCTTCCTTCAACATCTTTCATTGTGAATGCCAGATTGTATTGCTGCCAATAATACGTTTACCATTTGCGAAAACAAAATCTCTTACATCCTGCTGTGAATCAGCAGGTCTGATTAAATAGGGAACCTCACTGATCAGCTATTTTAATAGCACAGCTTAGCAGTTCTCAGAGTACCATTAACATTTCCATTTACTCATTGATTTATTAAGTCTACATTGTACTGGGGTGGTATGTGCACAGAAATCTAATAAAAAGCAATGAATTGTGTAAAGATAAATTCCAGGCAGGGGGTCTTTGCCATTAAGTTGTGTGGGTTAGAGGGGGTTTACATTTTATAAAAGCAGAACGTTCTTTCCATAATCTGGCCTTCCCTTCATGGACATCAATAGTCTGGGACTGTACATACAAGTGTTTAACACACATGTATTAAATGTCCAGTCAAGTGAATTTTATTTTTTATACCATCCTGCCTTGCACATGTATTGAAGTGCACTAAAGCATGTTGTAATGTGTTTTGTTCCAAAAATAAAAAGGTGCTGGAAGCCACCCATTCAAAAGGGCCACCCTATGAATATGCATGTTAGAGAGTAAACCTGTGCTAAAACTCTTTGTTCTCCACCAGGTGGTAAATTTGAAATTCAAAAAAAGTAAATGACCATTCTAGAGTTTGCCACTCTATAGGAAAACAGCTGCATACTTTGCTTCAGGGCAGCCATCCCGGTCCTGGCTTCACTACTTAGCAAGCTATGGACCTGGAACAAGCATGCCATAATGAAGCAAGACAATTTCAGACTTTTTGCATGCTTGTTCAAGGTCAGGGAGTAAAGCCTGAATGAGGTGGTGGCCCTATGTTTTATCCTGACGGAATCTATCTATTCCTAAAGGCATCTGCTCGGCTTTGCAACAATTTTTTAGTCAAACTATGCTTTGCCTGTTCCAGTTGCCTCGTGTGGCAGCACTTCATCTTCTTTCTTCACTTCCTCCTTGTGACCTTCGGCCATCCACGTTGGCTGGGCAGGCATAACAGAACTCTCATGCAAGTGAGCAGGATTTTTTTTTAGTTCCCGGCACGCGCAGAGAATTCTGGGTATCATGGCCACCAAAGCTCTTTTTTTTTTTTTTTTGACGGAAACCTGGAGGGATTATTGCAGAAGGGACATCGCCTGTCACTTTTTGCAATACTGCCCTGCCTGATCATGTATTTTTTAAGCGGAGCCTTTCCTCTTTAGGTTCACAATTATCCCAAATACAAACAAATACAAGATGTGGCATAAGGGGGATTGTAAAACAGATTTATCTATGTCACGGCTTGCTCTTTTTAGTATATGTTGTCATTGCTCTGCATTTGTTTCTTGTGTAGGCAACCAGCCCAGTTAACAATAGAGGGTGTTGGCGTAAATCTCTAGCATGAATTGCTTTCAGAGCTGTTTGAGCCACCAGGGATTTGTGATAAGCAGACATTGGAGGTTTCTCCTGAAAGTTGATTGGGGAAGGTTATTAAAAATAACACAAAAGGTTATCAATGGTTTCACAATATCATTCATCCTGTGCATGATCAGAGCAGTCATGCAAACAAGTTTAATAAAAATTGAACTATTCCTGGACACTATTTTCTTTCCTTTTTCCCCAGAATGCCCGTTTATTTGTGTTTAGGTTTTACATTTTAAGTTTTTTGGTCCTGCATGTAAAGACACTCCTTCCCGCATAGTAGAGACCTAGGAGTTTCCATGTAGCAGGTGACATCAAAGGCCTTGTTTATATAAAGATTAACATGTTCTTGGAATGAACTTTGCAAGTGCAGCTTGTCCTGGGTGTTGAGATATTTTTAGACATTTAGTCTTCTCTCCTTCAGATAAATGTTGTTGTCTTGCTATATGATGCAGGGTTCTCCCAAGAATTAAAGCTGGATGGGAGGAAGCTTTGGATATAGGTTGGCCCTATATTGTGACCCAACTTTTCAGTAACCACCCAAAAACAGTAGGGTAGTTACTGAAAAGTTCTGGGTTGTTTACCCAGCTAAAAGTGTGCTGGGAAAACACTATAATGCATTATTCAGGGTATAGCTCTGTACAGACAAACACTAAACGAAAGTGCTTGTTGAACAACTCCCTCGCAGAGGGCAAAAAAGAACGCTGACATTCACCTTGTGTGGTATTCAGGTCTTTTGTTTTACAACCATGTATCAGGGGTCCTCTGCAAACCTTCGTCATTGGCACTGTTATGCCCTTTTTGTTTCATCTGTTTCTTATAACTGTGCCCTTTTTGTTGCATCTGTTTATTATAACTGTGTCACTGTTCAGGGGCTGAGCAAAAGAACAACTTTTTGTTTGGGTGATAAGAAAATAAAGGGCCATCCTTATGTTTCTCTCATTCAACCACCCTTCCCCATCAATAAAAAAAATTTGCATTAAACGACAAAGACTATCTGCCTGCTGCTTCTGATAAGCCAAAGAAAGCTTGTTAACCTTGGCTCAGTCTTGGTTCCCGAGTTTGAACAGACAATAGGGACTACAAAGGGCTACTAAAGCTATGTACTGAGAAGGTTTTGCTTATCTGGGGCAAAATAACCCCAACAGTGGTGCATGGATACCTCACAGCAAATCAATAATTGGCAATCCAGCACTTTCCAAGACGAGGGAGCAGAGCAAAGGGCCAATAATTGCTTGACCCCCACCCCACATACAACAGAATGGACCCAGTGTGTACAGTGCTCCTTCCTTCATTTTTTTTATAATTTTTTCCAGCAACGAAAATAACGTGTGCAGCTCTACTATTTTTTTTTTTTGCCTGAGAACTTATAATAGTGTCTTTTAAGCAATCTGATAACTGTAGCACATAGTGTGGCGAGCTGTTATTGCAGTTCCAGGAAACATGGTTTTGAATTTACTTTAGTTCCTTATGACTGCATCAGAGTTCAGTATAGCCGAGTTTATGCAATACAAATATAAACTTTACTTTTTGTTACACTCCTTGGAAATCGGAACTCTTCGGCTATTTGCAGACCAGCAAAGTTTTCCAGGAGGTGTAAAACTACCTTGTGGTAGGATTGAAAAGTTTTGTTCCACAGCATGCCTATTTATCTGACTTCTGTGAACACAATATATGTGCATACATAGTGGTTGGATACTAGATTTTAGGGACTGCGTATGAAGCAAGTTACAATGTGATCTTTCCCTTACTAATATATTTTGTCTATTTGATCATTTAGTCTAAAAATCATCATCTATTTCATGAGAACATCAGAGATCTAGTGAAAATATACTTGTAATTCCAAAAGATGTTTGCAGCTAATACTATCTGATCTGTCACAGAATATTCCCTGCTAATGAAAAAGTACTTAAATATTTTTTGTCATTTTATATTTCAGTTGCAGGGTGGATGAAAATGGCACAGGAAACGAACCACAACCAGGCGCCACTGCTTTGTTCTAATGGCTGCGGATTTTATGGTAACCCACGCACCAATGGACTTTGTTCTGTATGCTACAAAGAACATCTACAGAGGCAGAATAACAGTGGTGGCAGGAACAGTCCACCAGGTAGGTCTAATGAATGTGCCTAAAGGCAATTTTAACCTAAATCTGGTAATTTGTTATCCATACCCTCACCAGTGTCCATTACTACCTGTTTTTGAGCCCCGGTAATCCATTTGTTTATTTTTAAATGTATTACTCCATTGTGCTGTTCACTTTTTCTTCCTTACCCTGGCCCTACAGTGACCTTTCAGATCCTAAAATGTATCTAAACAATACAGCAGCATTTTAAGTGCAGGTTTTTTTTTTCATTTTGCAAAGTCTGCTGTGCCTCGCTCTAGAAGGAAAGGGACTTCAGCACACACTTGACATTGACAAAGGTCTGTTATGCATTGTGAATCTGGCATTTATATTAACAAGGATACTTTTTAGACTACATTTAGAGAATACAGATTTTATGGTTTTTCAGGAATTTGCTCATATTATTTTTTAGATTTTAGGTTCAAAGTTTCCTTCAAATTTATTTTGGGCCAATTATTTGTTTTCAGCTTAACTATAAAACTAAATTAAAAAATGTTGTAGCTGTGTATAAAAACTCATTGGCAGGAATGTGTGTGCCACTTGATACAGTAATATAGGTCAAGGGAAGAAGGACGACTTAGGTTAGTAAATGATTCTAAAGTATTTAAATTATATCCTGCCAAGGTTTGCTGAAAGGAGAAGAGTCCTTGTTTGTGTTTACTTTTCTTGACTGATAAAATTACTACTGATTATCTTCAGTGATTAACATATTTCATTATATTGCTTTTTGTTCTCAATTGCTTCTAGTGGTGTCCATGGGGAGTGGAGTTGAAGTTCCCTCCTCACAACAGGCTGTCACACCTCAGGTATCTGAACCAGAAGAGTTAGTGTTGCCACAAGCACAAGCAAGGTAAGTTTCCTTTCTCCTATAGCGTGATACATCCAGCATCAGTTGCCAACATATTGCTGGTTTTTATTAACCAGCCCTCGGTAACAATTGCATTTTTGTGATTTGTTTCTTTTCTGTGTTGGTCAGTTCCTTGCCACTCCCAGAATCTGTCCCCTCCTCACAAGCTGAAACCACAGAAAACAGAACTTCTGAAACAAAAGAGACACCAGGTGAGATATGACACTTGTGTTTGTGTGTCTTGTGTTGTCCATTGTGATTAAGTATATTTTAGGGGTATGCTTGTGTTTTTTATTTTGGGAATTTTATAGAACAGGGTTTTTCAACTTGGTCCTAGAAGGTCCCTTTTTATAATTCTCCCTCACGGAATACGGCAGTAATATAAATTCAATGTGAACTTTGAATTGTGGATGGTTAGGTTAGCAGTTAGACATAAGATGGTATACATTCTCCTTGTGCCCTCTTTCTTCCAGTGCAACGCTGTAGAAATTCAGCTACTGTTTAGCCAAATGCATAACTGACATTCAGCGGTTGTTGCTTACATGTGCTATTGCAACATCAGGATGATGAATAGGTGTAAGAGAAATAAGAGAAATATCTGTGCACTGCTATATTTATGCAAAACTAGTGTAAGTACTTTTTTTTGTGGTTCCCCCGTGGCTTTATGCTTCGTTTTTTTTTTTTAAAATGCACAGTGTTGCCATTCATCTTTTGTTAGGGCATCATACTAATTTGTTTGGGCAGTGCAATGCATAGCAGATTCAGTGTGCATTTGGGCTGCAGTTAAGAATGAATGGCAACCCAGTGCACAAGTGCACCAATGCTTGCAGTGTTCATTGTCAAATGTTGGTACACTAGAAGGAATCCAGTATTACTGCACTAACTCGGCTTCTACTGGAAATCTGTCCCAAGCATTAGCTACACCTTTGCATTTATTAACTGTGACAATGAAAAGTTTTATCAGCCTCCTTGCTTCCTCGGTTTGTCAGGGATAAAACCTAGACTTGTGTAGGCAGAGATGCAGATTTGTAAATGTATTTAAATGCTTGCATGAAGTTTGTGTAAACCCTGTTATAGGAAAAATATGTGGGCTGCAAGTTTTTTGGCATGTTAACCATCTCGAGTCTAAAATTTGTCATTGACTCTTTAAGTATGCCAATATACATGTTGTTCTGTCTATCCTATTCCACACGCTCGTTCTCCCCCTTCACCTCGCCATAGAAAAGAATGGTGCTTTATGTACAGCAGTCGTTCATGAATCTTTTTCAGTCTTTTGTCGTTAAAAAGGATTATGGAATATCCTTTCCAATAACAAAAGTCTAACAAGTGTTCACAGCCTTAGTAAAAAGCTGTGCCCCATTAATTTACTAATGACACATTCCTTCCACAAACCTAGAATTCCCTGTCTGCAGTATTACAAACGTGTGGCAAAGGAACAACCTATTTATCCTGAAAAAAAAATCCTTACTAAATTTGTTTGGCAAGATCCATGTTTCTCAACCTTTAATAATATGGGGGAATCCTTGCAGTAACTTTTAATCTTGGAGAACACTTCTATAATACTATATCCACAACTCCGTATATAAGCAATGGGTGGGAAGAATTTTGCCCTTACAGATAACCAAAAAGATGATTGGTGTCTGCTCTTTGCCAGTAGAATGCAATTTAATCAAAGATGCTTCTAAACGATAGTTAACCAGAGATAATCCTTTTGATTGTTTGTAAAACTGGACTCTAACCAAATTTATTTTGCTTGTATTAGTGTTTTCCCCAGAAACTTTTTTTTTTTTTTAAGTTGTGTGGGAAGAATCTGTAGACAGGTGGCAGACCCTGTGACACTGCTTTTCAGTAACCACCCAAAAACAGCCTAGTGGTTATTGAAAATTGCCAGGTGGTGCACCTGACTAAGGCTTTATGATCCTTTCCAGTGACAAAAGACTGAAAGATGCACGAACGAGCGCAGTACGTTCAGCACCGTTCTGCTTTATAGAGGGGGGAGAAGGAGCGAGCAGCACCGCGCTCCATTTTCTCTCCTTTGCTTGTATCGCAGTCATTCATCGTTCTTCAAGGATCTGCCAGGACAGATCGATGAACGTCGTCGGACGTGTGCTGTACACATCTGGATTCTCGTCCGATACTAGCCCTGAGGCCATAATCGGGCGAAAAATCATTTGACGTGTGTACATAGCCATAGCCTTAAAGGGGCTGGGGAGAACACTGGTGTATGTTTTGGATAGAATAGTAGGGAGATGTTTGCATGTTATTGTTTTCTTTTAGGGGAAATTACACCTCATTTCTTGTCTGGTGGACAATACTTTTTAAATAATATACTTCGTATTTTTCTATGCAAAGCCTCATTTTGATTTCAGTGGTATTAGACCCTCAGTTGAGGTTTTTTTTTTTTAAACTCCTGATGGTATTTACCCCATTGGCGAGTTCCACTCCTTAGCTTTTTTTTTAGGTCACAAAAAATAGTGGAATCCAAAATGTCATTTACTTTACCCACCTATAATAGGGACAATTGTCAAAGTTTGTTTTGTGTGTGTGTGATTTTTTATTTTTTGGTGCCAATCACGATCAGGGGTTTCACACTTAAGGTATACTATTGTCCTTTAGGATACAAGTTGAAGAACCCTATGGTAAAAATTTTCAGTTTTGCATGTAAAAATATTTATTTTGATAATCTAATGTAGCTGCTGAGAAAGGGATGTATATAGCATTTGTAATTGGGATGTAGGGGCTACTAGAAAAATGGGGAATTCTCTGAAACTAGCTATGGAAGGTGTTGCTGTTGGATGTTCCAGATTGCTCTGGCAGACTCTCAGAGAAAGGTTTCAGTTTTTCAAGCATAGAAAAGGGGGGAAGTCAGCGCAGTGTGTTTCAAGAAGGCTCAAGAAGGGGCAAGAGAAATCATAATGAAACACAACAGACGTTAGACAGTACTAATGGTAAGTGGTTGTTTGCTTTGATGGGGTTTATTCCTTGTATAGAGAATGCTTATAATGGAGGGAGCCATTTTACATCATGTCAGTTTGTTCTCTTGTAGCTTCTCCATCAGACAGTGCACAGAATTCTTCTGAAGAGCAGGCAGGCTCTCCTGTAAAGGCCAAGCTAAAAAAGAACCGTTGCAATTTCTGCCGCAAAAAAGTTGGACTTACAGGTACATCTGTTGTAATTGCCTTTAAACTTGCATACGTACATTTTTAACAGGATGTTTCTATTACAGGTTTACCACCAGCCTGGAAAAAATTTACGGTTGTCTGGTACTTTAAACATTAAACCCATTTGTGACATTTGATAATGCTAACAAACATGTAAAGAACGTGGGTTAAATAAACAAGAAGCCATTCTTATTTGGTTATAGTATCTTCTGTAAATACACCCCAATGACAAGATGTTGGTGCCTGGAACCAAGCTAAATATCGAATTTATCTGGTATAGTGTGACACCATCAAACTGGGGTTTTCTCTATGTATTAATTATACCACAATACCATTGTTAAAACTTTTTAAAACAATTTATTTATTCCACACCTGGCAAAATATAAAGCATATACATAAATATCAACATATAAAATAGATTAAAAACATAGCAATTTTAAGGCAGGTAAATATACTGTTTGTTCCTGATCATTGTATGACTTGTCTGCTGAGGACTTGCTGGCTTTTCCTGTTACATCTAATACCAAACAATCTGGGACATTTGTTTTCACATGAAGTGCAATGTTCTTGGATATAAGACTCTGTGAAATGCATTACCATATAAAACTGCAATACCCAATGAAATTATAATCTATATGAGATATGTAATTGTATATTTACCTGCTTTCTATTTTATATGTTGATATTTATTTATTTCAAACTGCAAAATATAAAGCATATATATAAAGTGTAAATTTTTAACTCCCATGTTATGATGGTATAATTAATACATCTAGAAAACCCCAGTTTCATGGTGCCACACTATTTATAATACACCCCAATGACTACACCCTGTTGGTGATCAGAGTGGCTGTTGGTCATATTTTACTTTTCATCAAACTAGATTGATATGGTAATAATCACTTTTAATCTCTCTCCTTTAAGTGAAAAGTTGTCCTCATGAAAACTGGTTCAGCATGTGCTGGATATTGTTTAGCTTACATTGTCATGGACTGCTGAGCTATCTTTTATTTTCTTCGAAAGTAATCTGGCCTCTGTATAGTGAATATTTTTATTATTTTTGGAGTAGTTTTCTAATTCTTCGAGGCTTTGTGCCAACAAGCTTCAATTGGTAAAAGAACATTGTGTACTGCAAGCCCTTACAAAGACTTTGCAAAGCCTCCAGTTTTGTGCAGCTTTGCTGCAGACTACCAAAACCTTCAGCTCCAGTGTATGTTAAAGATGTATAATAATAGCTGGTGGTTACTATTGGCATGCTTTAGCAAGTTTTCTTTGTTTCAGGTAGTGCTGGGATTTAATAAAAGCCCGCTAACAGCTTGTTTTGAAGTAATATCTAGCTTTTTTATTAAGATCTGTGTTGAACTTGAGTTTGAGGTTGCTTTAAAAGCTTTAACAAGACAATCTAGTTCTAGATTGCTGGAAACTTTGCAAATGCTTTGGTAAACCTGATGTACACACTACTTGTATACAAGCTGAAGCGTGTGGGGAGATCAAAGATCCCCATCCAACAATTGTCCTTTCTTTCCTAAAACCGAACTAAACCGTAAGATAATCTGCACAATTTTGGTCCCCTACAAAGATCTTTTTCCGCTAATGGGCCAGTATGTACACCATATCTACACATTATGGCAGGTGTGTTTTTAATGTTCACATTTAATGGCTATAGAAACCATCTTCTACAAAATATATCTTTATTTTGCGCATAAAAGACACATTGTCTAATCTGTCATAATGAATAAGAAAACAAAACGCCTTAATATAAAGGACTGGGTGCCAGCATGCAGTCGATGCCTTAACACATATTGCAGGTTATAAAAATGAGAAGAGTTGATATCACCCCCCATCCATGGAAATACTTTGACATGTTTCCCAGGACTAGCCTCCAAGAAAAATTAAAAGACCTACAAACATAAATAACCATTGCCAAAAAAAACTTGTCCACACTTCCCTCCACGTAAGTCTTTACCTGGTCTTCTGTGTTTGGAGTTTGCTGGCCTTCTTTTCTTAGACTGCATTGTAATTTGTGTGTATAATTTTTTAATTTATAATTTTATATATTAGGCCAATCAATATTGTACTGTATTTTTACTTTAAGTAAATACTTTCACTGTTCTTTTGCCAGGATTTGAATGCCGGTGTGGAAATGTATTCTGTGGAACCCACCGCTATTCCGATGTTCACAATTGTTCCTTTGACTACAAAGCAGAAGCCGCTGCAAAGATCAGGAAAGAAAACCCCGTTGTGGTGGGAGAAAAGATCCAGAAAATCTGAAGTGGGGAAGATCTGTGTCCCAATCGACACCATCTCTGTGGACAACTCTGGGACACATCCATTTAGTTCACCTGGTCATTTTGGATCCAGGGACACAACTACTCTAGCTTCAACTGTTTTCTTTTTCTCCTTTCTTACTGCAGCTTTCCCTGATTGTTGACAGTTGAAACCAGGATAAAACAGGAAAAAAACTGAGTAAAGTCATTAAATCCTCTCCAGGTGTTTCCATCCTTAGCATTGCGACTAGTTTCTTTTTAAAGGGACAGATGTGACCGAGCACGTTCTCCTCTCCGGAAAGGCTTGGGTTTTACACTTCTAGATTCAAGCTCCTGACTCCATAATCCATTGTATTTATCCTGATGCAAACGGATCAGCATTTTATTGGACCAATTTAATTATGTATGTCTGAGCTCTGGAGAAGTGTCCTTTTTTTCATCAGAGGAGTGTGCTCTTAGAAGCTTTTGTTTTTTTTTGTTTTTTATTTTATTTTGTTTTTTTTTGTGTTTTTCTGCATCTTTTGTGTGATTGTGTGAATGATTACAAATATCTTTAATTATAGAAAGGATAAAAACTGAATTTTAGTGTTGGGCCTGTTTTTTCCCCATCAGGTCCTGCATGTTTATGTTGAAAGCCCAGCCTGCAGTAGTGGGTTGAGTTAGTTATGATCTGCCTGTGAGGGTGAATAAACGAGTTGGGTCTTGTGGGCTGGGTGGAGGCTCAATTTATAAATATATATATAAATATATATTTTTTTTCAGGCTGGACCTCCAGGCTGAAAATGTTTTCCCCAATGCCTTCCGTTTGCTTTAATTTTTTTTTTTTTAATGGCCTGACAACATTATAAATTAAATCTTTAATATTTTTGTTCCAATTTTATAGTAGAATTAATCAAACGTGTGAGCACTGACCATGTACTGGTCTCTCACTGGAAGGTTTTATGTTGATGTTCGTTTGATTTAAATAAAATGTAAAAGCTTACTTGCTGCTTGGATGTTATGCTTCTCTTAGCCCTATGAAGTGTCATCAGATGCAGAAATGCATCGGTCCGTGTTAGGAGCCATTATAGTTGGCAACATTGAACTGAACTTGTACTTGGTTGTTGAGGATGTTGTGCAGCTTTTCTATAACCTATATAAAAAAAATCTATACAGACCTAGGCGGAATGTACAGTAAGAACTGTGAGCCCTACATTTATCAAGACCGAAGAAGCATGTCTTAAGTTTTTTTTTTTTTTTATAAAAAGCGCAGAATGATTCTAGTTAAGTGGATTGGATCTGTCCCAAACCCTTTTGTAGATAAAATCTAGAATCTGAGTACCATTTGCCATAAGGTTTGTTATTCTGGTAACCTGTATTAAAAGCAGTGTGTGTGGAGTTTGCCATGCTGCTTATGAGAGAGCTATGGGTATGTGAAGGAGTTTAGAGTCATAGCAGAAGAAACAGTTAACCTTTTGTGTACAGAAGCCAGTCCAGGCAAGTCTAAGATGGCCATTTATGCGGCAACATTCTGACAATTTTAACTCCTTTTGTTTGAACCATATATTTGGTGCCTTGCCTGCTCCTATCAAATCAAAAGTATTCATCCAAACAATTGATCCTTGGTACTTTGTGCTGAATTGTAAATGTTTTAGTGTGATAGGCATAAACAACTCAACATTAAGGATCCATAGGGCTTCTTCATACAAGGATTGATTTGCTGTGCTGTTACCCCTTTCTAAGCAACCAATTACAGCAGCTTCACATCTGATGGCACTTACAACCGATTGTTCAAGTTGATTGACAGATGTTTACTAGACACCTGAAAATTTACTATGGGAGCATTTGTCTGGATCTATGGGTGGAGGGGGATAAGAGACTGAACCATGCAGATTGTTTGAACCTTGTAAACTTTCAAAACTCTCTTTTCATAGTTTATTAGATTTTTAAATTAAAAACCAAGTGCAAATTGACAATGAATATAGTGTAACCACAAAAGTAGAAGGGATCATGCAAACACACTGAAAAACTGCATTGTGCCTTTTATTTATATTTGAAAAGGCTTTACACTTTATAGAGGGTTATCTATCTGTTTACCAACAGTAGGGAATATAACCATGTTACATATTGACATGGAGATATATTCAGAATCAAACGACTTAAAAATGCTTAGGAGGCATTTGAAATGAGTTACTATTTAAGTGTATAGAACTGGTTGGGGGAGCTGACCAATATACAAACACCAGCAATAAGACAAGCTTTTTCAATTGCCCTTTGTTTTACAGCAATGGGGAAAGCAGCTTGTAGAGTCAATATGTGTAAACGAGCCCTTAAGGTGTTTTGAATCAAGTTGCTTACTCATAAGATTTGCAAAGCATGTTGGGCTTTGTTGCTGAGGCTTGATTGCTAGTGTCTTTCATCAGAATAATTAACCTTAGTTCCAGCATCAAGCACCATGTTTTTTTTTTTTTGTTTTTTTTTTGGCATGCCATGCATACTTTTAAACTACAGCAACCCTTCCCTTCCTTGGAGTTCCACATTGTTAGTAATGCCCTCACTTTGGCGCTATTTACAAATGGCTGGTTATTTTTTTTTTACAGCCTTTTAGATATTTACAGAAACCACAATTTGAACCAGTTTACTGGTTCTAAACAATGAACAATAACTCGCTAATCCTTCCCCAGAGGCACAATTATTCGCCCACTGACCACAGCCATGTTACCCCTCACACTATTGAAAAGAGGAAACCAGAAAGTCAGACACATACATCTTATCTTCATTTCCTTCGGTACTTATGATTAGGGAGCGTATAAGTATCAAAAGGAAGGGGAGGGAGAACTTTACAAGCACACTGTCACTGCTCTGAGTCGGCAAAATAACCAAACTTTGCCCACTTTGGGTCTTTTGTGTAACAGGTGTGCTTCTGGGGCGATATACACCTAATAAGGATTCATATTAAAAACAAATTCCATATTCTCCTTCTGTCATAGGGCCTGATTTATTATAGCTCTCCAAGGGTGGAAAGGATACCCTTTTATCTGTGAAGCAGGATAATCCAGCAAACCTGGACTGGAGTTCCTAAAAGTAATTTGCCATTTGTTAGCAAATGTTTTAAATCTGGGACCAGATCCATTCCAGGTTTGCTGGATCACACAGCTTCACAGATAAGTGGAGGGTAGGGAGAATGGTTATTGCTGTGAAAATTGTTTTTTTTTCCCTCAGTGATCAGGATCCAATTATTTTGACACCTGACCGTTTCCCCAAGATGGTATTCTTGAGTGTTTAGGTGTTTGGAACTTCACAGTAATTCAAATATATGGTGGGTCAAAGAATATTGCCCTGATACACTGTTAATTTAAATGTAACATGAAGCAATTAATGTACCTTTGATCGCAGTGTTAAAATTATTTCTATATTGCTACTCTTCTGCAACAATATATGAATATCTTCCGTTAAATCATGTATGTAGACAGCAATGAAACCAATTTTAAAAAAAAAGATTACAAAAATAATTTTGAGCAGGCATCTTTTTTTTTTTAAATTTGGAATTTAAATAACCAAGAGTTAGAACCACTGTCGGGTACATATATTTTTAAGGCAATGACTGCTTCTCCACTGGAGCATTATACTGAATTCACTGCTTAATTTATTAAAACTTCTTTAATAAAACCACTTTTGAAAATACACCAGTCTCATTAGGCAGTTATCTGCAGTTGGTGAATACATTTTCAGAATACAAAAACCATTAAGTGCAAAGTTTGCACCATATCTAATGCCACCCTAAATCGGTCAACATTTTAATTTGGGTATAACTAGAAAAAGGATATTTTTATAAAAAAAAATAAGGTTTGTTTGTAAGTGGATAATAATTCTGTTCCTCAGCTATATAGTATGAATCCTTTATTGAAAGAAAAGTGAAAAATATTTTATATAAAGCAGCTATACTGTCATAGCTAGCTAGCTAGAAGGTATTTATTCAAAAATGACAATGTAAGACCCTGGTTATTCCATGGGACAATTGGACTGTGATGGTGGGCAAAATGCCAATGCAGCTGACAGTGCTGCTGTGCTGTTTCTCATTAAGTTTTTACTGCTGGCAGTAAAGACTGAATATATTTAAGGGAAAAAATAGCTTTTTATAGATGGATGAAAATCATAGTGAAATTGCCAATTTAAACATTTTGCTGTACTGAACAGTTCCGTGTCAGGACCGTTCAGTCTCTGAGCCAATAAATGTAGTGTCTCACCCAAGGAGTGAGAGGATAAAGTAACTGCTACAACTTCACTGTCAGTCTGAACTTGGCCTAAGCCCTGTAGTGTATCTGTTAATTTTGGACATTCGTACCGGCTCCTTTTCTATATAGAATTTGCTTGATTTCATTTTACTAATCATAGTAGTTCCCCACCAAGCGGTCCTTATGACAGCTAATAATGGTGATTACATGTTCTTGTTTAGAAACCGGCCACTTGCACATTTGTATTCTTTGTAATTTGGCAATCATAGTCTATATTAGAAGCTGCAGCAACGTAGAGCCAGTCTCCTTTATTTCCTAGCTAATGGACATTCAGCAGTATCTAGTCCTTTTCTTCCCAACTTTATTGTTCCTTGCCCACTCCTTTTTAATGAATGAATTTTATTTCTTTCAATGATAAAGGCTCAGCATTACGTATAAGCCTTACCTGGGGCGGTCTGCCCACTTTGAAAGGATGACATCATCCATCCATCAATCAAGACATTAAAATATTTGCATCACTCCCACCGAGAACCAGCCCACTACTCGCATAATGGCTTTGGGCTCTTGAGACTAGTACTAAGGTGGGGGTGTTATGTGTGTGGGTATATGTACAACACCCTTACACCCCCCCACAAGCCATGTTTTCTATACCCTGAAACTACAAGAAGATATAAAATAAAACCGGATTTTTTTTTTTTTTAAATAATTGGCATTTGTAGGTTATTATGGGGGTCAGGAAAGGAAACAGATTTTAACAGACTAGCATGTATAAACTAATTGTAAGACAAAACACATTGCACAGTCCTCATATTAGAGCTGTAGACTGAGAAAAAGAAACACCAGGAGGTAGTTATTGACAAAAGAGAAATTGCAGATCTCTTTTGTTTTATAGTACTAACTTCCTGGCTTCTGGCGCCTTTGTGTTTAAGATTTAGAGCTCGGTTCTGTGTGGTGTTGCTGTGTACAGAGCCAGTTGTTTGGGATCAAGTAATTGTTTATAGGGGTTACATCATCCAACCAGTGATCTCCACTTAAGTCCCTGGTAAAGATAGCAGCTTCTATCCCTGCCTGGTGACAGTACAAGGTAAGTATGTACCATAAATGGCTATACTAGCGGTCGCCAACCAGTGGTGGTCCACTTGAAAATTTTGAATATTTGCAAATTTTATGTTTTATTAATAAATTATATTTTGAATGACAATTTTCACCTTTATATTGCACTAAATTTACGAATTGTACTAGAGACTGAAAAACAAGGGTCGCTCAGCATGAGGTCAGTCTAGTCTGGGTTGTATGAACAAGTTGTAAAAGGCAACCGTTGCTGAATCGTACGCTTTAGTATTCTTTCCAACATTACAACAGTCACCCCGCTCCGCCAATACAGATTCTCATCTGATTTGTTTTTTTTTTTTTTTGTTTCTCAGATGCTCTTTTTAGGTAAGTATGACCATAATTGTGCATCTTCTTTACTGTTATATTTATTGGCATCAAATAGTTTGATAACTATTATTTCCTGTTTGGTCTTAGATTCAAATGAAATAAACCCATGAGTAAAGAAATGCAAAATCTTAGCTTTTTCTCAGTAATACCAAAGATAATGCAACTAATGATAATAGTGATAACGATAGTAATACTTCACTTAACCGTGAGCTGATCAATGAATCGGTGCCGTCCTTGTCAGGCACCATTAGGAAGATCATTTGTTTTACAAATTTATTTATCTTTTTTTAAAAAAAATCATATTAATGGTCCGTGGGAGTTAAAATTATGAACTTAGTGGTCCGTGAAGTCGGAAAGGTTGAGGACCGTTGGGCTATACTGTGCATACTATTCATACCAATATACTGTGCTGACTGTTGCAGAAGCTCACCACCTACCAACAAGTTTAGTTCTGCTTTAAGTATGGTTCGCAAACGACCGACAAATACAAACAATGACACAGGAGGAGAGCTCAGAAGAGCTTACAATCTAGAGGGGGTAGTCCCATGCAAATATGCTGTTAGATTTATCACAGAATAAAAATAAGCACAGACAGAATGATTCATGATGATCTGTAATGAATGAAGTTGAGTTAAATGAATGAATTTAATGTAAAAATATTACACACTCAGGCTTCCATGTATTACATTGGATGTATACCAACCATGGAGGTCTGGAAGGAAATGCAAAGCGTTACTGGTGGATGAATGATCTGTAATAGTAAAAAAAAAAAAGTCAAAGTTCATGAATGTCAGTGACCGTGAGGTGTTCACCAAGAAAAAAAACTTATAATAAACTCATAGCATGCTTGCAAGATCACAGTTGGCGGTATCATATTCGTTTTAGCAGAGGTTCCTTTGGGGTGAATGGAAGACTGGAACATGTCATATATCAAATCAGCCAACAGATGTCGCCATGTTACCAAGATTTTTTATTCTGTGTACACAGAATAACCTGACTATAAGGAGGGTGCTTATATACAACCTGCTTATTAGGCTGGGTCCACAAGGATTGTTTAAAAAACGCATATAAATGCTCCTACTGCCCCCTCTATATAGCCAGGCTATTCTGTTTAGATTGCATTTAATAAAAGGGTTTAAAATCTATGTAAAAAAAATGACAAGATTGTAATGTTAAAGTATTTTTATTTGATTTGTGTAAGTTTAACTTTTTTTTTTTTTGCAGGTGACATTTTTTTTTTTAACCTGATATTGCCTAAGTCTTGCAGTTGTGGCTCATGCTCTGTACCCACATGGGTGAAGAACACATGCTGAAGTCCTGCTAGAGATTCTGGCAGCAGTGCGCACATACAGCCTGCTCCCATAGGACCTCTCCTACGTGCCAATGCTTCGCTGGGGATTCCTGGAGCAATGTCTTCAAATGACCTCTCATTTGTTTGGCTGAGAAAAGAAAATCCCTGAGGATGGATCAGGCATCATCAATGTTTCCCTTTTCTTAGCCATTCAGCACTAGAGGTGAATGAGGAGCCTTGTCCTCATTTGCCCTCTAGTGCCTGGGGATCCCACATTGTCAGGAGTCCCACGGCTGTGCTCATTTTATGAATGCAGCTGTGGGAATCATCCTTTCATTGTGGGATAACCTGTAAAAAAAAAAAAAGTTAAACACAAAACACATATCTAATAAAAATACTTTAACATTAAAGTCTTGTCTTATTTTTATACATATATTTTTAACCCTTTCTGTGAATAAGGAAGGGGCTTTATGTACCCCTGTACTCATTCCTCAGGGTGGGGTGGCGGAGATCTAGGAGTCCCCTTATTAAAGGGGGATTCCAGATTCCAAAGTCCTGCTGGAATGCTTATAATAGTCTCCATTATTTTCAATTGAAGCTTTCATAAAAAGCTTAAAAACACTTGTAAAGGCCTCTATTTATAAATGTGGGAAAATGCCCCCATTGAAATTACAGTTAGGTCCATAAATATTTGGACAGAGACAACTTTCTTCTAATTTTGGTTCTGTACATTAACAAAATTCATTTTAAATTAAACAACATAGATGCAGTTGAACTGCAGACTTTCAGCTTTAATTCATCCCCTGAAATGAAGTGATTGTGTAAAAAGAAAAAAAAAAACCCTAGTTCCTCACATTTTTATGCAATCTTTTTGTTCAACCAACTGAATTCAAGCTGAAAGTCTGCAGTTCAACTGCATCTGAGTTGTTTTATTTAAAATTATTGTGGTAATGTACAGAACCAAAATTAGAACAAATATTTATGGACCTAACTGTGTATGAGAATTTGAAAACATGGGCTTTTTAAGGCTCAGTTTAAATGCTGGGGAAACAGTCAGTGTAGACTTCGCCTTTAGGAGATGAGGGAAAGCAACTGTTTTGTAATACCTTCCCCAGCAATAACAAGAATCCATGACTTTTTTTGTTGTAATTCTAAATTTTTTTTTTGAGATATTACTTGCACAAAAAATTGCCTTCTGCCCCTATAAATATGAGCTGCCATATTGATTACTGTTGTATCTTAACAAATCCATAGATGTTGCCATAGATGACGCAGTAAATTGATTTGATTTTGTTTTTGTGATTAAGTAAAGCTGTGTTTTCTCAAACTTCCAAGCACTTGCAAGCTAACTTCTGTTTTTTTACCAAAAATGTTTCAAATCAAGGTATTTCCACTGCACTTTTGTTCGTTCCCTTTTTCTACTAAAAAAAAAGCCTATGTGTATATATTCAGCACCTGAGTATAATTTACACCGAAATCTTTCTGCCATTTAAAGATATCTCTTGGTGGTAACCTGCCCTTTGTTCTTATAGTAGGAATCAAAGCTTGACAAGACACAGAAATGGACTTATTGCTAAGGCTATGTTTAGACTGGCAGTGAGGTTGGAGAGCGGTACTGCTTCCGCATTCAAAGTAAACTACTGCCTTTGGGGAGATGCTACAAGCACTTTCTACCCATGGCGAACCATAGAGAATGAATGGGATGGCAGTGAGTGGTTCAGTACTGCTCACTGCTGCCCTTTGTCATATCTGCAGACACTGGTTCCTTAACCCCCCTAGCGTTCTAATTCTGTCCCAATTTTCATGCAAAAAGCGTTACTTTTTTTTTTGCATGGAAATTTATTTTACATTGTAGGCTATAATTCTTAGGCATAACTCACCAAAATATGTCCAATATTTGATAAATTTAATAGTAAACTTTAAATAAAAAAAAACACAAAAATCTGTTAAAAAAAGCTAAACATGTAATATAACTGTACAGTAGGTAAATATCTATATATATATATATATATATATATATATATGAAAATTTCTTTGTATTGGACTCAATACAAAAATTTTGTATTGAATCCAATACATTTTTTGTTCCCTGCCGTTCCTCCGCCCGCACCGACGCATGCACTGACGTCACCGGGAAACCCCAGGGATCGTCTCTGCACTTTGCGGCTGGAGATCGGAGGAGCAGGACGTGTCCCCAGGACCTGTGGGGACAAGCAGGATGACGGGGGATGCTGACGGAGCAAGGTAAGTGGGTTTTTTAAGTTTAAAGCGACCTTGAATGTGACTCAGGATTACCGCTTGTGGCCTTGAAAATCCACCTCAGGAATACCGCTAGGGGGGTTAAATATCAGCTGTGCAGTACAAGTGACTGAGCAAATGGCAAATTGTCAGCTACTGGGAGCTATTTGATTCTTAGGCAGCTCTGAACTAACTCCTTACACTTATAACCCCCCTGGCTGTATTCCAGAGTGTGGCTCAGGGTAAAAAAACTACTACAAAATTGGTAATGCCGAGCCACACTCAGGGTAGCTAAAAACAATAAAAAAAACAAACTTACCTTGTCCCATCGCGTCCCTCGGCATCCTGCCCAACGAATCACCTGCTCGGGTGGCCAGTGCAGTGACGTTCCCCGGTGACGTTGCTGCATGCGCCGGTGGGGGCTGTAGCTGTATTGAATCTAATACAAAGAAATATATAAATATATTTATATATAATACATGCTAATATACAGTGTTATTACAGTTTTCAGTATTTTTATGCACCCTTTTTTATTTAAAAATTATTATTACATTTATTTGACATATTTCGGTGAGTTATGCCTTAGAATGCTTTTTCCGTAAAAAAAAACTGACAGAATTAGACTGGGGGGGGGGTAATGTGCCATCATTTTCTTCAACTTCCTCCTTGAGTCAAGTTCCAGTGGTCTTATATAGGCGGAAGTAATTCTTCCTGTTTTGTAAGCTGTAGTGATGTTTGAGTAAACTTCATTAGCTTGTTATTACACAACAGGCAGTACCTTAATATTTGGCTCACACGGCTTATAACCAATGTAAATGTCAGGATGTAATCCTGTTGTCAATGTATATAACAGTCAGCTTCCTATCAGGTGGTGGTGGTCAGGGACAAAGGCCACTGGTATTGTTACTGTGTATCGATTTGTTTTTCCAATATGTGCCTAAAAGAAAAGCCAGGATAATACAAATTATAAAAAAATAATTATAGATCACATGTTGAACAGGCAACTAGCCTAATGTAATTCTTGGCCACATGAATTAGCTACAACAGCTACTCCTTCATTGCTCTAGCCAAGTGAGTTTCTTTCTGAGTAATCCACATCAGATGTCGTATTTATCCTTTTGTGGCACCACAATCATATGACATACATTTTGATTAAAGTTGCCCTGTCACTTCCTAAAGAAGTAATTCCTGTAACAGAATACACGACCAGTCCTGCTGTCTGAACTATCAAACCTCAGAATAAGCAAAAGAATCTTCTGCATTGCACACAGATTTAGGTGTGTTGGCATGGCTGGTCCCCTGCTTCACATTGTGGTTCCTTCCACCAGCCCCTAGGTCATTAGTGTGGTCTGTAGTATAGTAAGACCTAATTTGCCCTGATACCCTGTTTCCCCGATGATAAGACACTGTCTTATTTTTTTTTGAAGGCCAAAATATGCTCTAGGGCTTATTTTCAGGGGGATGCCTTATTTACCCATGAAGAAGACTACAGTACACAGTTATTGTTCATGTGCCATTCATGTCCACTTCTGATCAATCTGTGCCAATCATTGTCCCCTTCTGATCAATCATGTGCCATTCCTGTCCCCTTCAGATCAATCTGTGCCAATCATTGTCCCCTTCTGATTAATCTGATCCATTCATTGTCCCCTTCTACTGTAATCAATAATATACTGTACCATTTAATGTCCCATTCTAAAGCTTACCGTATATAGAGTGGTATTGCTCACAGCAAAAAAAAACCTGTCTGAACTCCTGAACAAACTCCTGCAGTCTCCGTTAGGGAGGGATGAGGGAAGCTGCCTGTGTTTGCGTGGGCGGAGTCACGTGTGTTTGCATGGGCGGAGTCACTTCAGTCCTGTCACTTCCTCTTCATGAAGAGGACGCACGGAGGAACCACACGGAGGAACCACACACGGAGTCACCCACCGCACCACGCGATTCTGGTAAGTAATCGGTGGGTGGCTTATTTGCGGGGGGGGCTTATTTTTCATTTTTACCTAAAAAGGGGGGGCTGTCTTATTTGATGGCCCTGCCTTATCATCGGGGAAACACGGTAGCAGAACCCAGAGCACAGCATTCACTTGTTACTGACCATCTATTCCTAAATCTAACTTGTTTGAAGTACAACACTAGAAAATAAATAAAAATCAAACAGTTCATGAACTTTGTACACCTAAATCACTTTATATCACCTATATGTCACCAAACTCCCATCCCCATAGATAAAGTAAAAGTTAGATATACTTTAGTTTACTCCAATTAATGGAAAATGACCAGTGCAGGCCTTTTTATCAGTGACAACATAGAGAGTGTCAGTGAACTTCTGGCCAACTTCTATCTGCTAGTCAGCACAAGTCTAAAACCATCTCATAAAAATGAAAGTGTTGAAGCTAAAACTACCTGAAACAAACCTTACAGTCTAATAAAGTAAAATAAGATAAATAAAACCGATTGGGTTGCTCCTGTTGTAAATAAACCATGCAAACTAAGAAAACTAAAAAAAAACAAAACAACCAAATATACGCTGCCAGCATGATGTTGTTAAAACTGGTACTGTTCCATACCATCAAATTTATTTAAAGGACAACTCCAGCCATGAGGTTTCAAAATAGTTGGAAAAGAAAAAAGTTCCTGGGTGCTGGGTGACTTTTTTTTACAGCTAATTAGATTGTGAGCCCCTATGCCAGCTACTGACATGACTGGACTTTGTAATGCGCTTATCATATGTATATTTTCATTGTTATCCTTAAAGCTGCACAAAGGACCCCTCGCTACTGTCAGTATTTCTTAAAAAACATTTTTGCATTGGTATGTGCCCACTATGACTGTTATCTTCTCAGAAGTTTAGTACAGAAGTTTAAATGTTAGCCCTAAACATGTCCAGAATTTAATAAATTGATTGCCCCCCTATAGAATTCAATGAGATTTGCTGCTAGATTCAGGTCCCCCAAATTTCAAACAGGATTCACTGAACCCTTGGTGAAGCAAATTCAGGCAGATTCTATAATTACAGCAAAATATTTACTTTTTGCATGTTATTTTTTATTTCTTGCAAGCAACGAATGCACTTTAATTGTATGCTACCCTAAAGAAAATCCATATGTCTGATAGATCCTATAAATTAGCATGTGTTTGTAATTTCAGTTATTTATTTCCAATACACAGCAGCAAGAACAAAATTTGAGGAACTTTGCTCCCAGGATTGGGCTGAGTCATGCTGACCCTGGTTTTGATTAGTGAAATGCCAGGAGGTGGAGAAGCTCCTCTGAGCAGGATTGGATAGAGAGGAGGAAGCACAAGCTTTGATGTGACACATGTGGAGGGAGATGTTTGTAGATCATAGGAAGTTTGGGAGTCTTTGGAACACTCTGCTTTCTCCCAGCTAGCAATGTCTTTCATCCCTGTACAAGCAGATTGCCATTTTCCTATTCAGAATTTGCCATACGGCATATTTTCTACAGAGGATGAGGTTAGTACTTTTATTGCTTTATGTTATTATCTTATTATGTAGCAAAGTGCAATGCATGGAAGTGTATGGAGTGATAATCAGCTACCATTATATTTCCATTCAGAGTATTGCTGCCTGACAATGACTCTATAAAATCAGCTGCATGTCTCAATGTATTATTATTTCAGTTCAGTTCTGAAATGATTTACCAGTGTGATATTTATAATCTAGCAATCTACTGATTTTCTGGTGTTTACAGAACTGGAAAGGTCATGCAAGTAAAAACTCTTCTGTAGGTTCTGTATTAAAATACAGTATTTCCATTTCTAAACCTAATCATTTGCAGCAGGGGTCAGTAGGGATGTAGGAGGGCCAGGAGGTCCCAGAATATTACCATTCCTTCAACAAGAGCACCCCTTTCCCCAGATGCTGCACCTCCAGTCCTTCTGCCCATGCAGAGGAGCAGAATGGGGTCTGAAAATTTGGTGAGGGGAAGGTTGAGATCCATATGAATGTCTGGCTGATTCTGTGTTTGTGGAAGTCTGGAAGATTGTGTGTCTGTAGTGTTTTCCTTGCAGACACACATAGGGAATGAAGGGGTTGTAGTGAGCAGTTGAGTATAGATCACGTCCACCAGATGTCAAATGTTCAATTGATGGTGTACTAAGACCTGGCATTGCGGTTGGGTCTCAAAAGTGGCATCCGAGCTGCCGAGGATCTTTTGTTGTCACTGCCCATCTGAACACAGCTTTAATCAATTGGAAAGTTACCAAGGTTTTGTAATATTAAAAGATATTGGCCACACCAGTAGTTTAAGAGTTCGTCTGACTCGTAGATCTTTACTGTGTGAAGGAGTAGTTAAGCACATTCACTGTAGAGCACTGCATAGGAGGAAGCAAACCCTGAGTATGTAAGGCTTCAATATGGCTGCTGTTCCCTGATCCCTCTAAGATATATATTGTGGGAATTAGCTGGACAAACGGTAAGCAACTAGCGGGACTGGATGCCAAATCAGGGTTTATTGCAAAACAAAACAACAACAAAAACAATTGTCCCAACAGGGTGGCCTAATTTCAGCCAGTTAAAGCTCAAAGACATAAACACTTCTCTCCAGCTGTCCTGGGTGCTATAACAGTCCCGTTCCAACAAAAAGGAAAAAGAAAATCAACTAGGTCACCTTGTCTGTAGAGTCTTGTCTCTCTCTCTCTTTCTCAGGAACAATGTGTAGAGGAAGGTTCTCAAGCCCCCTCCAGTAGAGTCTTTTTCCTCTCCTTGCTCCCTGGCAGCCATTCCCTTTTTACTCCCTCT
>NC_092859.1:135695975-135698090 GCF_032062135.1 Pyxicephalus adspersus | reverse complement strand
GGGGTGGGGCGGGAAATTCAAAATCCATTTGTATTGCATTCAATGCAAAATACCTGTATTAAATGCAATACATTGGATTTATTTGTGTAAAATCAGTACATTGTTTTTAAGAACATTATTTTACAGTATATATAATAGTATGAGTATAATATGTATTTAAAAAAAAATAAATAAACAAAAAGATATAGATTTTTTAATTTATTATTTTTACATGATTTTGTGTTTCAAACTTTATTATTCTCATAATATTATATTATACTGTAAAATACATTTTCATGAAAAACAATTTTCTTTTGCAAGAGACTTTTAGCTGATGCCATCAAGAAAGCAACAACTCAGAAAGTCTGCTCACTTTAATCTGCATTATGTGTAAATCTTCTGCAAGATTCCAGAATTCCCTTTCATGTGCTCCTAAAAATGTCTACTTCCTGAAGCTTGTGCTGCATCAACATTCAGATTCCTCTTCCAAGTCAGTTTTTAGGGATGATGGTAGCTATGAGAAACCTCTTAGTTCTAAGTTTTGAACCATCAGGCTTCTATTTCTTAAACTGTATTTATATAGCGCCAGCATATTATGCAGCGCTGTACATTAAATAGGAGTTTAAACTGACAGACAGTTACAAACAATGACACAGAAGGAGGAGAGAACTCTGCCTAAAAAAGCTTACAATCTAAGAAGACTTTTACTATATAAAAGGAAACAATGAGCAAGCTCTCATAATATGAAGCTATGCCTACTTGGTATGACTTCTGCAATAATATGAGCTTCAAAGGACACTGTTTAGTATTATAAAACCCCAGAAAGTGCACACGCCAGTTATTACAGTTAAGGATAAACTGAGATTGTGACAGTATATATATAAACTGAGCAAAGGTGGGCAGTGTTTATATTTTAGCATTAGATGGCGCTCTACTGCCAGTAATCTCAAGAATACTGATGCAAAATATCCACATATCCATATTTGCACATATAGACACAGTATGGTGCTGCTTTACTATCACTAAACTTGGATTCAGATTGCACACATTATTAAAATAAAAAAGTGCATATACCAACCAGTCAATATATATATTTTTAATTATCCTTTCATGCAACATTATTCTCAACAGATGCATGCAGCAGAATCACAAGCAATGAATTACAATGAGGCACATTGAGATCTTGGCCAAATAATTACATTTTTGGAAAATCAGAGTAGCCATTAGCACCTTTGTGAATGTCTGGATCACAAAGAACTGGAGCAAAAACAATCACAATCGCCTAGATTGTAAGCTCTTTGGGACAGGGTCCTCTCCTCCTTCTGTGTCACTGTCTGTCATTTGCAACCCCCATTTATTGTACAATGCTCTGTAATATGTTGGCGCTATATAAATCCTGTTTATTAATATTTTAATAATATTAATATTCAGGGAATCTACTTAGCATGGTTATTGAAGACACACAAGAATAAACCACATACCATTTTTAAATAAAATTATAATTCTGAAACAATTATAACATTTATGTACTGCAGTTATTAATTTGATCCACTAGACATTGCATATGAATCTTAGGGGCTGAGCTACATATGATTATTTGTTTGACTATATGTATGTTATATGTGAGTATGTAACATTTTTATTTTATTTATTGTTTTGTGAGGTTGATAATTTACTTGATAATTTAGTATATGTCTCACTAAAAAATTAAAAAAAAACTTTAAATAAAACTAAAAATGAACAAGAATGTTCACAATAAGCAAATTTAATGATATATCTGTCAATGTATTTGTATCAATGTGAAATCAAAGTAAAGTTTCTGTTCACTTGGGAGATAGTTAAATTCCTTACATACATTTTATAACATTCACATTTCTTTGTGCAAAGGTCTAATTCCTTTGTATGGTACATTGAAGGTGAGATGATCCCCCAACAGATTACATGAATGTATATGATGAAAATGATGAAATGTAAATGTGTAAATGTGTAAAATAATATCATATAAAAAAAATATCTTTTACTTTTCTGCAGCCGCGGCATCGGATAGGAGTTGCTATCGGGGACCAAATCCTGGATCTCAGTGTCATCAGACATCTCTTTATTGGGCCCCACTTGTCAGCACACCAGGCTGTATTT
>NC_092859.1:135650880-135695579 GCF_032062135.1 Pyxicephalus adspersus | reverse complement strand
TCATTAATAAATACAGCACGTGATAAAACTGTGCCTGAGCTAAGGCAAGCCTAGCTGCATATATGAAAATCCGCATGATGAAGACTTGTATGACCTCTGGGTAAAATTTACAAGTGCTCTGGGTAAAGGGCACTTCTCCGCTGCCCACTAATATAAGGGGCATCTCTCCACTGGTTAGACCAAAGGAGGGACATGTATTTCACCAATGAACACCAATATAAGGGGCACTTCTCTACTGACCACCAATAAAAGGGGTACTTCTCCATTAACCACTAAAGTAAGGGACATGTCTTTGCCTAATGCAATATAAGGGGCAGTTCTCCACTGACCACCAAAGTAGGGAACATGTCTCTGTTTAACACCATTATAAGAGGCACTTCTCTACTGACCACCAATATACTTCTCCATTAAACACCAATATAAGGACCAAAGTAGGGAACATGTCTCTGTTTAACACCATTATAAGAGGCACTTCTCTACTGACCACCAATATACTTCTCCATTAAACACCAATATAAGGGGCAGTTCTCCAATGACTACTAAAGTAAGGAACATCTCTTTGCCTAATGCACTATAAGGAGCACTTCTCCACTGACCACCAAAGTAAGGAACAGGTCTCTGCTTAACACCATTATAAGGGACACTTCTCTACTGACCACCAATATAAGGGGTACTTCTCCATTAAACACTATTATAAGGGGCACTTCTCCATTAAACACCTATATAAGGGGCAGTTCTCCAATGACCACCAAAGTAAGGGGCATGTCTTTGCTTAATACAATAAAAGGGGCACTTCTCCACTGACCACAGATATAAAGGGAACTTCTCCATTGACCACCAATATAAAGGGAACTTCTCCACTGACCACCAATATAAAGAGAACTTCTCCACTGACCACCAAAGTAAGGAACGTGTCCCTGATTAACACCAATAAAAGGGGCACTTCTGCACTGAACTCCAATGTAAGATAACACTGTACCCCTGGCCACCATAACAGGGGCACATCTCCAATGAACACCAATAAAGAGGGCACTTCTCCACTGAGCACCAATTTAAAAGGACACTTCACCAATGGCCAAGTGGTGCTTTAGTACTAACCAACAATATAGGAAGCACACTTTCCTTAAACACAAATATCAAAGTATGTATGTAAAAGTGTGTATAGAACAACAGAGAACACCAATAAATATGTATTAATAGGTGAGCAGTATAGACAATGTGCCAGCTATGTTAAGGATAGTCCTGCAATAAAGCTTTGCTATGAGGCCCAGTGATTTGTAGTTACACGCCTACCTACAGTACTTCGTTTGAGACTGGAGAGTTTTACTGTCAGAAAAAAGTCTGCCAGGATCTGTGGATTGGCATTTTGCAATTGTTTGTTTTTGTGGGACTAATAACACATCTTTTGTTAATACATCCTACATTTCTTATTCATAGCCAACCCTAAATCGTTTTATGGCCCTGGGGCACGACGCATGGAAGGAAGCCCGTCAGGTTCTTCAAAAGCTGCTGGCAGCATCCGAACCCACACTGAGGGACAACAAGGAGCTGCGTGCCAGGTGAGCGGGCTTAGCGCTGTTTACATTGAGGCCTTGTATGCAGCATCTGTTTCTATGATGTACTGGCAGTCATAGAGGACCTTTGTTTACTTAGCGTTTGGGGTCAGTCACCTCAATTACTTTCCCTGACAGCTTTCTTGCAGTCATTGCCTGTCTCTTCACCATGAGACCCAGTGTGATCTGACTTATGATTAAATAAACCATCGTCTTTATTTAAGAATGATGTCAACTGAAGTTCAATCCAATTCCCGATCCAGCCTCAGATAGGTACACACCTGCAAAAATTGTTGTTAAAAAAAAAACAATTAACGACAGATCAAAGAATATGCATTATTTTGAACTATCGTATTGTGCACAATTCTGTACATGCTGTAACCATACGATCTTTCAAATATAATCCACCAATAATGTCCACACGCTAGATACGATGGTTTGACGATGCAAGAAGTGACGTGTACAAGAGAAAGTGTACTGCAGAACCATCCATGATCACTGAACGACTGTACACACAATAGATTGTGAACAATCATCACCCAATCAGATCCACCGGGGCGGTCGTTTGTTTCCAGCGACAATCCTTGTTCATTGGCATCGTTGTGCACTTTTTTTTGTTAACGATTATGGGCGAATGGTCATTCAGTTCCAACGATAATTGTTGCACGTGTATACGCAGCCATAGTCATATGTTGTTACCAGTCCAAGGTCAATTTTTGAGAGAAACTAGTTACCTATCTGCATATTTTTGGGATGCAGAAGGAAATTGGCATGCCCGGAGGAAACCCACATAAGCACGGGGAGAATGTACAAACTCTTTTCAGATAATGTCCTGGCCGAGATTCGAACCTGGGACCTAGAGCTGGGGCCAGGGGTCATTTTTGTATGTTTTATATAAATATTGTTCTATTTTTCTATGGTTAAGTCTCTAGTTAATATGTGTTACCCCGATCTGTATTTACACTTTGTGTACGTTGGACATCAAAATGTTTTGTTTTACATTACTCTACTTACATTCCATGTTTCATAATGTTTCTAACAGCAAACTATAACTTTATTATAGAGCTTTCGTGCCACAATCCAAGGCTAAACTTCATCTTCCAGCACATATCGGTATGTAATATTGACTTTCTTAAGCCTTTGCAAAGAACACATAATAAATATAAAATGGTGAAGACATAAAATCAACTTTAATTAATGTAAGGGCACATTTTCAAAGAAGCACATTTCAAAAATGAACTCTGCATCTTTATAAAGTACTGCATTGTGTTTTGTGCCAGCTTTGGGACCTTGAAATTTGTGCAACCTAATAGAACCCAAATGCCGCACATCTTTCATGCATTTTTAACTGCTTTGAAAAATAAGTGAATCTCGTGAAGTTGAATAAACCTCTACATTATATAAACAGTTCATACTTATATTAGAATTTGCTGTTTATACAGCCCCAAAAAATTGACCAATCACAATGTCACCTTAAGCATCCACTACCTGCAGGTAAGAGGTTATGGCAAATTTGGTCCATGATAAAGCCCAGCAAACTTTTTTTTGTTTTGTTTTTGTTTTTTTAATCCTTAATAGAAAATGCTTGGCTTCTGTTCACTGTGATGGAGAAATGTTCTACACAGTGTTACAGTACTTTCCTGCACTTACACCATTGTTTGGATGCTTCATGGTTATTTTCACAGCTGAAACTGAGCATCTGGAGTTATCACAACTATGTTTTGGTTTATAGGTGATTATACAGACTTCTATTCCTCAAGGGATCATGCTACAAATGTGGGGATTATGTTCAGAGGGAAAGAAAATGCTCTGATGCCAAACTGGTGAGTGCTGGTAACCTTTGTGCATGCTTGTTCTGTTGCATTGTATTTCATTTTATGTAGGATAAAGTGTGCACTATATTGTGTTGCCTAATTTATTCTGCAGAAATATTTTAAAATCAAAAACTTTAAACACCTTGACATTTTTTATTTTTTGCACATGATCATGCACATTTTAAAATTTTTCAACACAGGTTACACCTTCCCGTTGGCTATCATGGACGGGCTTCATCTGTTGTCATATCTGGAACTCCGATTCGCAGACCAAAAGGACAAATTAGGCCAAGTGATGGTAAATGATGGTTGATTAATCTTGATGTTGTATCTGTTTTCTTCTTTATACATTGCTGTGCTCAGCCTTTCTGTATTCATTCACTGATAGTAAATGTTTTCATCTTTCAGACAAACCACCCATATTCGAGGCCAGCAAACTCCTAGATATCGAGTTAGAAATGGTGAGAAATATTTGCAGCTTTTTTTTTTTTTAATTTCTGGGTGATTAAATTTTAGTATGAATCAAATAAACTCTTTAAAAGCAAATGATCATTTATACTCTCTGTAGTTCTTTAATAATTTGCTGCTGGCTAACATTAGTTTGGGCATCAGAGTCACCCAAAAGTAAAAAAAAAATCAGAGGCCAGCATGCTTTCATTTTTTGCTCAGAACTTTCTAATCGCAGGCTGGGATAGGGACAAAAGCTGGTTAGGTTACTACCTGCAGCAGAGAAAAAACAGACATAAATGTTCCTAAATTATCTATGCTTTAAAAATGCCACATACACCAAAATATTTTTATAAATGCCATTTTTATTTCGACAGGCTTTCTTTGTAGGTCTTGGAAACAACTTAGGGGAACCAATACCTATTCAGAGAGCTGATAAGCATATCTTTGGCATGGTACTGATGAACGATTGGAGTGGTAAGACTATCAGGCACTTTATTACCATACAGATATATTAAATGTATATTATTTTATGTATTAAATATAAAAATGAATTTCCTCAGAGGAGTATTTTGATAACGTAAGCCTTTCTACATAGTGATTGCATTGCTGAAACGGAACTGCTGCTGCTTTTAAGGACTGCTTTTAAGCTCTTTAGATGAAGTTACAATTGGTATTAGGCTGTGTACATACATCAAATTATTATGAGACAAACAGTTGTGCTGGTTTTGGGTGAAAATCTGTTGTGTACAGCGGTCCCTTGATGCTTATTGATACATCCTGGTGAATTAATCAACAACTGATGGAGAGCGACTACTGTGCATTTCAATAGAGGAGAGCACAGCGGGGTGCTACCTGCTCCTCCTCCCCCTCCCCTCTCAATAGAACAGAGCAGTGATGTATGTACATTGTTCACTCGTTCATCTGTCACTGGAATCAATCACAAAATATTGTATCCAACGACAATTATTCTATGTGTGGTGTGTACATAGCCTTAGCCCTAACCACTGTCATCTGTTACCTGGTAGTCTCAGCATTGTTCTATCTGCTTAATGCTCTATTACCAGCATATATCAACAAGTAATAATCTTCCCTGAACATACCTACAATAATTGTGTTTCCCAAGTAATTACATTACTTATTTTATCATGAAACTCCAGAAGTTTATTCAGAAACCCCAATCAGTAGTAACTTATGATCCAACACCTAGTACCTGATATACAGTAAATGGGATGGCTTTAATAAAGATGTAAAAGAAGAAGTTTCTATTATTAAGAAGGTCCTGGCCTATACTATACCCAATGTAGGCAAAGTAACAGGTATGCCTGATTGGAGGCACAATAAGTTCTCCGAACACTTCCTTCATCACTATCCATCACCAGACTTCCACAAAACTCCTGTAAAAACTTCAACTTTTAAAGAATAGAGAAGGTTAAACTACACACCATATGATAGTAGTCCTTATACACTATATTGTGGGAGGTAGTATTGGAGTAATGTGTCCCCCCATAATGAGAATTACTGGATATTTCTAAGAACTCTGGCACCAGTTCTAGGTGGTATCATGGGGAAGGGTCAGTCGGAGCACTATAATGCTAATTTGTTACTTAGCCTTGCATGTCAATGTGCTCCATAGTTAGACAAGAAGCCTGCTGTGAAATCACATTCATGGAAAAAGTTTAGCGAAGACTCAAAAAGTAATTTAGAACTTTAGGATTCTGGGAAGACAAGATAAATTATATTTAGCAAAAAAAATTGGAAATATTCAAAGCCAACCAAAGAAATCAGTTCAGAACTTCACTTCATTCCAACATTTATATGCTATATGCCCACGTTGAAATGTAAATGATCTGCCCTTTATAGAAGACAGGACATAAGAGACAACCAAAGGCAAACTTTCACTGAGCTGATTAATCATTTAAAGCTGACTGATTCTTAATATTGTTAATCCAGGAATGTCCTTTCCTTTGTGTGCTGAACTTCAAACAGATTTATAAAACACCAATGAATAAATCAGTGAAAAAAATGTTTCACTTAATTTGTTCATTTAGATGTTTAATTACTTTAGTGTTCACATTTGATCTTTTTGTACTATCAAGAATTGCCCTTCCAATATTACCTATTTATTGGTCATAATGGCTGCCATAAATCTGATGGGCAGCGGGCAGCATGGTGGCTCAGAGGTAGCACTCTGACCTATACAGCGCTAGGTCCAAGGTTCTAATCTCAGCCAGGACACAATCTGCATGGAGTTTGCAGGTTCTCCCTGTGTTTGAGTGAGTTTCCTCCAGTTACTCCAATTTCCTTCCACATTCCAAAGACATACAGTTAATTGGCTTCCCAAATTGACCTTAGATGGTATTAATGGCATTTGACTATGGTATGGACATTAGATTGTAAACCCGTTTGAGTACAGCTAGTGACATGACTTTGTAAAGCACTGCGTAATATGTCGGCGCTATATAAATACTGGATAATATTAATAATGGGCAAGAGCAGGATAAAAGCAAATTATAAGAATTGGGGCATTTTAGGTGCTTTATATCAAAACTAAAGATATTTGTTTTGTTATGTTACTTTGTTCATTATTAGTAACACTGTATTTTTCTTTTAGCTAGAGACATACAAAAGTGGGAATATGTTCCACTTGGACCATTTTTGGCCAAGAACTTTGCCACCACAATATCTCCATGGGTGGTGCCAATGGAGGCCCTGATGCCATTTGTACTTCCTAATCCAATCCAGGTAAATGAAATGTATATTCACAATTATATCTGTTTATTTCACTGTTTTTTATACTGAATAGTAACCACAGTTTTAAATGAAATTTAAACAAAAAAGACAATGAGCTTTCCTTATCTGGAATGTATTTCTAAGTTCTGCCACCATCCATTGACCAAAGAGACAAGAGGGTAGAGATGGATTTGTTGTTAAGTTAGAGAAGGTCCAATCCAATAATAAAATTAAAGAGGTGTAAGAAAAGCATTAATTTTAATAACTCTATTATTATTAATAATTAGTATTTATATAGCGCCAACATATTATGCAGCGTTGTACATTAAAGAGGGGTTGCAAATGACAGACAGATACAGACACAGACAGAGGATAACCATTTAAAGGTCTCTAAAAGCTTTTAATTTTATAAAGCACTGCAAGGCTGGAAAGGATACACTTACATCAATGAAGCTGAGTGATCCCGCAAACCTGGAATGGCTTTCTTCAAAGTCATTTGCTATTTGCTAGCCAATCTTTTGAATCCTGGACCAGATCCATTCCAGGTTTGCTGTGTCACCCAGCGTTACTAATGAAGTGTATCCTCGCCAGCCTTGGAGAGCTTTAATAAATCAGGCCTAATGTGTGCAGTTATATGAACATTTTCTATGAAGGATCATTTCAGAATCAAGGTTAAGGGGTTACAAATCACTATTGGACAGTAAATGACAACAATCAGAAGTCTGAATTATTTAAACTGTTAAAAAGAAAAGTGATTTGTTAATTGCACTGTTAAAATACATTTATCTATCATGGAAGCAGCTGTGTCACAATGTATCTACAAGTGTGTAGATAGAGTGTAAAAAAATGTTCTTAGCAATATTGGAATACAGTATTTCACCCACCATCACTAAAAATATACAGCTCTACAGAAAAACTTCTATTGTAATAGATTATAAAAAAAATGAACTTTTATGGTATTTACCTGTAACAAAATGATTATTTGTTGTATTAACTGCCATCTGTATCTTGCACCATATTGCATTAGATATTGCTACAATTTAACAGTTTTTTCTCTTAAATACAACAAAATCTTACCTTGTAATATTATTTTATTTATTATATGATATACCTTTAGGCATAGTTGTATGGCTGAGAATTTCTGTTTTGTGACAGAAGACATTTGTCATGCAAAGAATGTTCTCCATCCATTCCTCACCTCTCATTGATTGTTTTCCCATGCAGGATCCCGTGCCTTTGCCATACCTCCAGGATAAGAGTGATTACACATTCAATATTAACTTGTCTGTCTGCCTTCAAGGTAAATTACATTGACTAATGATTGTGTATTATTGATCATTGTGGAGGTTGAAAGTAAGAATTTAATGGATCAAGCTGAGTTATCTGCATGTATATTGCAACATTTATTGCTGTACAGAAAAATTCTCTTTGCAGCTTTAATACATTTTACTTTTTCTGTTCTATGTTATCTTGTAGCCTGTGGCGACTGATCATTAAAATTAGAAAACCAGAGGGAAATTAATTGGAGGAATGGTTTCTGAACAGCAGCCATGAAGCTATAGGTTACATTGCATGCACCAGATGACAGGCATTGTGTAGGTTGTGAGATGCAGTACTTTGTGGTGCTGCCTACTAATGAATTGAGAATTCATTCCTTCGGGGCCCATTTATAAAACAGGGAATCTCACATTAGCTGAAACATTCCCTGGTGGAGAATCTTCAAGGTCTCTGAGTTTCAATGGCAGTAAATGATTCCCCACCAGCGAAGGTTTTACTGAATGTCAAATTCAATGCTTTATAAAGAGACCCCATCAACTTTAGTTGGAGTTTTTATTCTCAAAATTTTATTATCAGTACGAATTTGTGGAGACCCTGATGGAGAAGATACCTACTGGTGTGGTTATACCAGGATAAGATGTGTGGATGAGCAATAAATAGGAAGAGCCAATGGGAAATCTGCAATCATTTGTATAGTGCGTGTCGGCAATTATTTTAAAGACATATAGATGATACAGAATTGAAATTTTAGCTTTTCCAGAGTCTAGGAGGTATTAAGTTGTTTTATTAGTAGTTTATTTTATTTATTTTAGGGGTCTCTTTATTGAATCGGATTTTCACTGAAACAATTCCTGATAGACAATCGTATACTGCTATTGGAACACATAGATTCCCGACAAGAAATGTTTCTGTTATTGTCAGATTTACTGCTTTAAAAAAAGTGTTCCTGCTAATTGTGTGTTTCCTTTTCAGTATTTCTTTTGTGTTAGTTATTGTGAAAAAAGTAAAATAACTAGGGCAATTTAACTCCTTCTTCTTGGCACAATACAATAATAGTTAAAATAAGCTTCCATAACTCTCAGGTCTATATAAAGCCCATTGCTATTAAAATCAGAAAAAGACACAGTAACTTAGCTTCCCTAATTAAATTTAATGGATTTTGCCATAATGGTGAAACGTAGCTTTAATCTCATGATTTTCACTTCTTTCTTTACTAGAGAATGAAAACCTACAAATCTACTTACCTTATATACTTACATATAAACCAATGTGATTATAAACAGAGGTACCTACATTTACCTTAAAGTAATGGGAAGCTACGTAGTCAGTTCAGTTTATCTTTTTTATCCTCCTTTTACAGGTTCATTTTTTTATTTTAAGTTGTTTATGATGGGTACTTGCTCTTAAATAATCTTGCTGACCACCAGTAGATGGTGCTGTTTCCTCATGTAAAGTGTTAAAAACCCAGCTCAGCTGACAAGTTTGTTATTTTCTTTACACGAAGGCAGCGCCCTTTAGTGGCTGGAATAATACCCAAGATTCTTTTGCTTATATAAAGTATGCCAATTTTGCTCACAAATGTTAGTTATATTTGTGTTAGGATGTCTCTGTATTTTTATCTCCTTTTTCTTTACTTTTATTTTTTGTTTGCTGTAGCAGAATTAAATGACCATATTGCTGTAAACAACTTATAATATTAGTATTTGGATGATCTAACAAGTTAAGTCTTACTTACCATGTTGTCTTGGTTTGTGTTTGGACTCTACATGAAAAAACAATACTTCTGTTATGGGTGGCTGAATCACTCCCCAGATATCCTATTATATCATATAAAACTATAGTACTTTATATACCTTGTATAAAATCATCTGTTAATATCATTATTCTGTACAGGAGATGGCATGAAGGATCCAGCCACCATATGCAGATCAAATTTCAAGGTAAGTCCTTTATAGGCGTGCCTTCATTGTTTCTTTTTCTTGTGTCTTTCCTCCAATGACAAATTTATTGTCTTTGTCTTGCAGTACATGTATTGGACTATGAAGCAGCAGCTGGCTCATCACACAGTAACTGGCTGTAATGTTCGTCCTGGTGACCTATTGGCATCAGGAACCATAAGTGGACCGGTAACTCGGAATCCTATTATCTGAATCTAATGATTAATATTTAATGTACAGCGCTGCGTAATGTGTTGGTGCTATATAAATCCTGTTTATTATTATTATTATTATTAATAATAATAATAATAATAATAATAATAATAGACAATGGAAAGCTACTGAAACTGCAGTCTTTTCCTGAATATTGCTATGGTTAGGTCTGAACATGATATCCATACAATAGTAATAGTTTTTAAACAGGACCTGACATAAGGTCCATTTTTTTTACGTATTTATCACTTCTCTTAGAGATCACAGTCAAAGCCTTTATATGGGGTTTTCTACGGAAGTATGGAGCATCTTCTTCCTAGACTACTGGCTCAAATATGATGCAGTCATATAAATCATGGAACCTGTGCAATGTCTGGATATGCCTACATATGTCTAAGACAGACAGAAAAACTGCAGTTAGCTCACTGGGGGACAGAAGGCGAATGTTCATTCTCTTGCCTGCAAAACATTGATAACCTTATCCTAGCCTAAGCAAAGTCACTGCACCCAAGCAGAAATATTGATTTATTTAAATATATATAATATATATAGTGGAGATTTATTGAGTATGCAGTTGCCGTGTTTGGTAAGAAGTCAGGAATTGAATGACTTGCATACAGGTAGTCCCCGGGTTACATAGGAGATAGGGACTGTAGGTCTGTTATTAAGTTAAATTTGTATGTAAGTTGGAACAGGTACATTATTTTAATAAATGCAATTAGGATAGATGTTAGTCTCAAAATATTATTAGGCAGCGTGTTGTCAGTTACTGTATAAAATCCTGAGTGAGTTAATCACAAACAAAGCAGAAAAAAAACCCATTAACTTCTGGAGTAAGCTGTGCTTTGATATGCATAAAGAAACAACTGCAGAGTTTTTTGGTCATTAAAGAGTTACAAGAGGCTGCAGAAAGAGCTCAGTCCTTAAGATCACCAACAACCTCAGTTGTGTTTAGCAAAAGATTTTTTCTGCAAGTCATGCAAACTGCCCCCCCCCTTCAGCCTCCGTCCTGCACACTAGTAAGCAGGGAAGCCCTATTCGTATCTAGGAGTTGTCCATATGGCAGATCCTTAACGCTGGACTACCTGTAGTTACCTAAAAGTCCACTCTAATACCATGCAGTCAAACCATCTGGCCACTCAATTGATGTCAATGGCTCTATATAAACATTAATATATTTAATAACAACATATAAAAGAGTAATTACAGTCATGCAATAACAATACTGAACTATAGTGTTTCCCTTTCTAGAAATATGTTAACAGATTATAATTTTTTTGGCTATCTGTTATATTCACTGATCACCATTCCCAATACGTCAATTCTAGAAGAAGACATTCCTCAGCTATGGATAAAGCTGCAAAACATACTGAATCTGACTTTTCATAGATTTATAATCCTATCTGCTGTCCTGAATGTGGTATCATTAGGTGTTATATATTATTGCACTTTGTTATAGAAACAAACTGAAAACTGTTGGTACATGATCATGCTGTAAAGGTGTTTGCTATGTCATATATAGTTTGGGGTTCAACATTTTCAGAGACAAACAAGCTAACTGACCAATATAATATATGACTGTACTTCTTGTCTGAGAGTATTATTTGTGTGATAGGATCCTTCAAGCTTTGGCTCAATGCTGGAACTGTCATGGAGAGGATCTAAGCCAATTGATCTTGGAAATGGACAGACTCGGACATTCCTGAAGGATGGAGATACTGTTACTTTATCAGGTACTGTATTGTACAATGTACATTTGTAAGTGTGGCATTGGTACCCATCAGTGCCATCAGGAGTTCTTTGATCCTTAAGCAGCGATATAGGAAGGAGACTAACAATGGTGCTGGGCAATCTAGGCAAATAGTTCGATAAATTACAAGTAATTACTTCATTTGGCTCATATCACCATGTGATATGTAATTTCATGTAATTTGGAAATGAAGTTTAATACAAATCTTGCACATCTTAGTATCTGATGTAGAAAATCCTAAAAGTGGCCACTCATGTACTGATATAATTGTTAAAAGACTCTGATAGATCAAAATTTTTATCACATGTTTGTGTTGCATCATTTAATCAATAATTGATCTATTGTTTTCAATCTTCATACCTACTCATCACAAATTTATACGCATGATGACTAAGCTAGAAACGGAAATTGCAGCTAAACACTTCCATTCAGATTGCTATACTTAAAAGCTGATAAAAAAAAAGTAACTATTTAATGCAGTCATGTATTCATCCACTCACTATGGTCACAATACAATTTTTTTAAGTAAAATACCTCTTGCTGTGGGATCATGATTTAACCTTGCAGCAGAGAATTAGAAATGTGCAGCATTGTGTGTTACTAGCTCTCAGACATGCTGTCAATCAGAAAATTTGGGCATAGCATTATTGCCAAAGTGTACTGACGCATACCATACAGCTGGTATGTTTGTCTTCATAAAAACAAAATTCTGGCTGAGAGAGAAAGAATCAGCATTTTCAGCCAATAAGCTTAATTTAATACAGAGAACATGTTTACTGCTTTTAATTCCAGCAATATATGTTGCACATTGCTGGCAGCACAGACATGTAAAAACAATTTTGACATCTAAAGTAGGTGGTAGTTAGCTTACCTTTTAACACTGAGCTTCTGACTTGTAAAAGTGGTCCAAATGGCTTTAAAACTACCAGATCATTTCTACACACACTGTTTTTGCAGGTTCAGGTTCTAGTGATGTCATAAAACTTAACTACTCCTTCCTAGAAGGGCTTGCTCTAGACTTCTTGCTGCATCAAGCAAACATTGAAAAGACACCCCCACCCTCTTCCAGGGGGAAACAAAGTACCAAATGTGCAGACCCCCAGTGACAGACCTCAGTAAAGATACCCAGTAAAGACCCCCGTGCATATCATAGTACAAACTCCCAGACAGACCTCAATACAGACCCCCTGTGATAGAACTCAGTACAAAACCCCCAGTGCCAGACCCCTAGTGCTGACCCCTCAGTATAGATCCCCCAGTACAGACCCTTGATCATCGCCTCATCACTTTACATACTCTGTAAGGTATTTTGTGGATTGAAAAATTTGGAATCTATTTGCTTAACACAACATTATCCTATATAGTTCAAGAAACCTTTGCACTGTATTGTTATACATAAAAATGCAAATGACATAATTTAATTTTATAAGTTCTCTGCTTTCAGCAATTTATACCTGTAGCAGAAAAAAATGAGCTGTCAATGTATATTTAGTACTTATCCTGGAGTTCAGCTTTAAAGTTGATAAATGCCTCTCTGTGCTCTGCCAATTGATTTGCCAAATATTCTGCCCTTGTTGCTAATTGATATTAAAGACTTTGGTAAAACTTTATAGAATTACAGGAAATGTCCCTTCTGCATTAAAACATACTCACCTGTCTCAGTGCTATTGTCTTTTATAAAAACGCTGACCTGAGCATGTGCAGCTCATCACACACTGCCAGGATCTGCTGAATATTCTTGCACCCATCAGGGCTGCTGGGACTAAATTAATTCAGTTATGAGTTATGCTATCCTGGCCTGGCCAACCCTGAAAAGGAGAAGAAAAATGTATTTAAAATATTGTGATCAGGCAGGTAAGATTTTTTTTTATTGTAGAAGGGACATCACCTGTCTCTACTGCAATAAAGGACTAGCCTAATCATAATTTTTAAAGTAAGGGTTTAGATCTGCTTAAAGGACAGTATGTAACAGGGACACAAACAGTTTCTAATGTTTCCCTAGTCTTTTAAAATCATTTTTATTTTTGTTTGTGTTGCTGTTGAGTTCCCACCATTACCTCTTAAAAAAGTTTGTAAAATTTTGTTGGGTTGATGGGAAATTAAAAGAAATCTCTTTAACTGTTTCCCGGAAAGTAGTAAAAACTTAATAGATGATTAAATCTTTCCCCACTATTGTCAAAGCCAGAAACATGTTTCTGACTTCATGTTGACAATATTAAAAAGTAATATGCTTTCAGTTAAAACAAAATGAAAATGATCTATCCAGATATAAGCCCCCTGTACAGCAATGCTTGAACAGGGAGGGGGGATATCACCAGGAGCCAGTTTCAACTTTTCACTGATTTTGCATCTATTTGGTTTTTAAAATGATAGCAGAGATAACTGAGACCATCCTCCATGCATCAAGCTGTTTCTCTGTTCCAATTACTGTATTTAATATAATCTTTTGACAACCTCAAATTAAAGCTTATTTTCTTCCTACAGGTTACTGCCAAGGTGATGGGTATCGAGTTGGATTTGGAACATGCTCAGGAACAATTCTTCCAGCTCTATAAATGTTACCTTTTGGAAGACTGCCATTTTTTATAAATTAAAATGTAGCAATATCATTGTGAACCTTTTATGCAAATACAAACCTTACCTGTTTTTTTCACACTGGCAGAAGCCCAACAAAAATGATTAAAGAAGAAAAAAAATACTTTGGCCTCTGTTTTCCTGTGGGTGTCAGTGATGTCATGATACAAACACTCTTGCTGCCTGATGCAAACATTGAGAAGATACTCTCACATTTTAGGGCTAAAAAACAGAGGCAGTTACAGACCCCAAACATAGACTAAATTAATAAATGGCCAGTGCAGATCCCCAGTGACTGACTACAGTACAGGTACCCGGTAAGGACCCCCACGCATATTGCAGTACATAACCCCAGGCAGACCACAATACAGACCCCCAGTGACAGACCTCACTAAAGACCCCCAGCGCAGACCACCAGTAAAGACTTCCCATGTCCAGACCCCCTAAGCACTGACCCCCAGTGACAGACATCTGGTACAGAAATCACTGCAGGACAGACCCCCAGTTTACTTACCTGTGTCCCTAGTAATGCTAGTGCTGCTGTGCTCTCCCTCTGACTTCTTCCTGATACCAGGATTTGCAGAATCTGTCAGGCAGGAAAACACATAAAGTTTATTGGTTTTGTATGTGTGTCATTTATATATACATATAAAATTTAAAGATCCTATGAAGTTGGGATTGTAAGTCATATTTTTTGTCAGTCATGCACACATGACTTCTAATACTAAATAACAGTATTTTTTTATCAAACTTTCTTTAACCTTAAATTACATCACTGCTCTCATAAAACATAAAAAGAGCTACATCTTTGTTAAAAATTCACACCAGTACTGTTCGGTAATGTGCACGTCACCACAACATTCAGTGATTACATGTACTGGTGCACTACAACCACACTACACACCGCCTTGGTATGAATTGGTCATCCAACTAATTTTACTGTATATATATATAAATTATATATAGTATATATACATATAGTACAGTAACATGTTTATGGGCTTTACAAGTAAATCAAAAAGTCAGTGGCCAAAGACTTCAATGAAAATTTGACCAAAACACCCCATCCCCCAAATTGCATTTATTTGGCATAAATTAGGTAAAATGTGAAAATCTCACCATTGCTATGACCAGCCCAGTAGCAATGATTAGAACTTGGGAAATCTTTGATTTGCTTTTTGCAGTCTGGAGATCTTTATTTGGGTCTTATGTTTTATGCAGCAATCATATTAATGACAAAGAAAGAACAAGGACGGCATTTATTGTAAATCTGGATGCTGCCCAGATACTTCTGCCAATACTTCTCATGGCTTGCTATTATCTTTATTGGATAATTATGGTTCCTGGATTTAGCTCAGTCCCATGCACTTACATTACACACGTTCCATCACTAGATGGTGGTCTATGGAAAACAGAATGACTGCTATCCAATCCTGAATTTTATTCATTAATGCAGACTGCAGCTTTTAAAGTGACTCCGTTGCTTTGTAAATGTTTCTTTTAATAAAAAAGGTCTCTTGAGAGAAAAAGTTTTGCTTACTAATATCAGTAATGGGCACTGACTCTGTTACTTTGCCGAAGTGCTATGACCTTTGGATGAATCCTCTCATCAGACACAATGGTGTTGGGTGCCTGCGTCATCTGCCACTATGGCTCTGTGTCAAGAGGCTTTGATGGGCAAATGCAGCCTGCACTTCTAAGATCATTCAAAATTCATTTATTGGTGTACTTGACCTGCTTTTGAATTCCAATAGACTTTTATAGGCAGAGAAACTGAACAAAAACACAGGCCCTTCATGATACAGTAGAGAAACAGCAGCCAGTTGGAGAAACTAAAGTGCACATCAGACCAGGCAAAGCCTGAAACTTTTGGAAGTGAATGGAATGGTAAATGGCTCATTTGAGCTGTAGGGATTTATCAAAGTGACAGTGACTGAGTCAGCACCCACCATAGCTGTAAGTATGAACAAGAAATATGAAATAGAAAATGACATTGTCTCTTCACAGAATATATAATAACACAGGATATAGAGCGCTCATATTACGCAGCGCGGCACAAGGTCCATAGTGATGTCACCAGCTGTCCCTCAAAGGAGCTCATCACAATCTAATACTTCAGACATATGTCTTTTTTAATACAGTCTAAGGTAGGCATGGGCAAACTACGGCCCAATGGGGATGTTTCTCTGGCCCTTTCAGTGTTCTGTGGCTCCAGAAGGACCCTGCTGGAGAGGGGGGAGGGACGCACCAGCCAGAGCCGCGGAAAATGTCCCCAAATCTGAGCCTGCAATTGGAGAGTGGGCGGCTGTATCACTGCACACAACCCACCCACTCTCAGATAACCCGCCCACTCTCAGGCTCAGATCTGCGATGTGAGAGTGGGCGGGGTTATGCCATCATGACACCATGTTCAGGGGCGTCATGATGGCATACCCCGCCCACTCTACCATCGACCCGGCCCCTCTGGCAATTTTTTTTTTTAGATTGTGGCCCCTGACTAAAAAAGTTTGCCCACCCCTGGTCTAAGGTCAATTTTGGGGGGTAGCCAATTAACCTAACTGCATGTTTTTGGGATAAGGGAGGAAACCAGAGTATCCGGAGGAAATCCACACACGGGGAGAACCTGCAAACTCCATGCAGAGAGTGTCCTGGCCAAGATTTCAACCTGGGACCTATCGCTGCAAAGACCAGAGCAGTTACTTCTGAGCCACTGTGCTGCTATGAAAATAAGAATGCAGTCACTAACTTGCTATGGAAGGTGAATTATTTGCTTTAAAAAAATTGCTGATAGGTAGGCTTTTTTTTATGACTTTAAAGTCTCTTCTGTCCAATTGCCTTCACTTTTTGCATTTCTTTTATTTCTGTGCATTGAGCTGCATGTGCACAATTCTCTGACAAAATGAATACTCCCCATGAGTTATGTCTAACTTGGCCCAATGAAGGTGACTGAAGACTCTGAGCATACGTTAAGGCAAACAAATGGGTAGGGCAATATAATGCTTAATTAATGCTAATACCAAGTTACACATACTTATCCATAATCTCAAAATAGTTTTTTTTTAAATATGTTGTTTTTATAATGCTTTATTGTGTTTGTGTGCACGTAATTTTGATAAATACAAATTGCAATATATAAACCGAACTTTTAAAAACTTTACATTAACCCAAAACATATTTTTTTTTATTTGAACAATGTATTAAATATTTATAGAAGGAATATACAAAAAACTCTTACTTTAAGTTTTCAGTCATCTTCATTGGCGGGAATGACACCAGGGACACAGCTGTGCATATTTGCACCATATGGCAAAACCAGGGGGTTCCGGCAGAATTTTTTATTCTGCTTTAAAGGATTGAGTCCCTCGGCCTGTAAAGGAGCAAGTATGCATGATGATGGAATGGGTTCAGACTTTTCAGAAATACCTTCCTGACTGCTTATTACAGGTCAACAACACCCTGAATAGTAAAGCTTAGGTCAGGATAGCAACCTGCTCCAGCTTCCAATACACTGAACCTGCAAAAAGGGAAAAGACCAAACCTGCTAACAGGTTTGGTCTTTTCCTCTTTGCAGGTTCAGTGTATTGGAAGAAGCCATTCCCTGATGTTCAGACCGGGAAATTGGTGTCACCTTCACAGAATCAGAGCAGTACGGCTTCCTTGACCTTTTGCATTAAAATGCAAGTTGGTAAAAGCTTCACGTCATTTGTCAGCACGAACAATAAACACCAAAAGAATACAGATTATTCAATTCATGCTGTAAAATGGAAAGGATTTATGTGGCATTTATAAAGAGAGATGAGTTGTGTTTTAAAGTCACCTAGGTATTAAGCTGATCAGTGAGTGTCATTACTAATACACTGAAGAACTTAAAGCGGAACTAAATCAACTGACTGAGCTGTTTTTCTAAAGAAAATTCACATTGGAAATCATAATTACTAAAAAATCATTTGGCTATGTTCAGACTGGTGCAGCCAAATAGTCACCACTCACAGGCCCCCATTATGAACCACTTACCTCCTTGGAATGGTCTTAAGTGTTTTTTGTGGGCATTCCAGTGTGGTTGTGGCAGTTTTCAAGCACGTTGTGAAAATGTTAAAAGGAAGCGATGGAAGCACTAGACTATCCTGAGACTGCACTGCATGCAACATCTTAATAAACTCATTGCAGGCAAACACCTGTAAACAAAAAAAGAACTCTAGCTGCTTCCATTTTCAGGGCTTATGGAAGTTTGACGACTGGTTAACAGTAGTGACCTGGGGTGGTACTTCTTGAAAAAAGGACTTAACATAGTCTTAATCAAAGATAGCAATGTTGTTTTCTGCAGTACATTCATATAATTTTGCACTCAAGCCTTGTCCCAGATGACAAATACCAGAGGTTTAAGTAGTGTAGTGTTGTTCCAAACTGGCTCAGTTCAGACGATTACCTTGTCAACCATGATGATGGGATTACAGCAAACCAAAGTTAACCTAAACGATGAGTGATCATGTATGCAACACTGTACCATCTGTAGATCTAAATAGTGGCCAAAATAGCAATGCCCTTTGAAGATTAGGAAAGAGGGGGCTTCAGTTCAACTTTAAATCTATTGAGAATTTTATGTAACAGTTAGATACCCCCAAATTTTTATGAGGGTTAAAAAATGTGGAGTACTTTTTTATTTTTTTGGAAATCACCTTTAAAGATAAATATAGAAGCTGCATTCACTGGGGGTTCACCGGGGTGAGTAAACAACAAAAAGAAACTAACTTGTTAATCAAGCAAAAGTTCACTGGGACCAAAAAGCACACATGAAAACATTGTAACATGACATTCGGAGCCCTCACTATTCTAGTGGCCACACGTAAACTTCTTCTATAGTTCCTGACATAGAGGCTTCCAGTTTTAACTATACATACACTTTCAATGATGTTATAATTATTATGCAGTTAATTGTGTTCTACTGAGGACACTGATCACCATGTTTTGGAACCAACATATGTCTTCATTGTTTATTCATTTATTCCATTCCTTTGGCAAGATCGGTCATCCAAGTAATATTGCGATTAAGTCAGTCCAGTGTACAATATGAGCATATGTTAGGTGGGACGAACGTCTGCTTGGTTGTCTTTGTGTGGTACACAGCAATGATTTTGTCTGAGTGCTCAGAGGATGTTCAAATTAACTTAAAAACATTCATATGTTCTTATATGATTCTATAAAATTCATTGTACTGTACACGATAAACCATTGGGTATTTCTAGATACATGAACAAGCCAAGGCCCTTTGACTGAGGGTGTGAATTATGCTCCAGAAGTGATATGGTATAATGGGTTTTTGTATTTATCATGGGAAAGAGGACAATGGATTGTTGCCTCTGGTTATGTGTACACAAATGTAATCATCACATCTCTAGTATTTTATAGCTTTTACAACTGATAATAAAAGTGGTAATTTCAAGCAAATAAAAGTTGAACAAAATGCTTTTTTTCTGTTGTCTCTAACAGTGTATACCATCCTAGCAATGGTTACCACATATGGATTTATAAACTGTTTAGCTATATTTAAATAAATATTCTGCATATACAGTGGCTTCAGACCCCCTTCACTTTATTTTGTTCTGTTGCAGGCTGATACTACAAACGTTTAAATTCCTTTTTTTTTTTTAAACCTACATTTAGTATCCCATAATGACAAAGTAAAAACAGAACTTTAGACAATTTTATAATTTTATTAAAAAGAAAAAACAGAAATATTACATTTCCATAAGTATTCAGACCTTTATTTAATACTTAGTTGAAGCTCCTTTGGCAGCAAAACAGCCATGGGTCTTTTGATTATGATGGCTCAAGCCTGGCAAACCTGGATTGGGAGATTTTCTGCCATTCTTCTTTGCAAATCCTCTCAAGTTCAGTCAGGTTGGATGGGGACCATCCTCAGGTCTCTAAGCCATATTCAGGTCTCTCCTGAGATGTTCTAAAGGGATCAAGTCAGGGCTCTGGCTGGGCCACTCTGGGACGTTCAGTTGTCCCTAAGACACTTCTGTGTTGTATTCACTGTGTGCCCTGGATCATTGTAATGTTGAAAGGTGAACCTTCGGCCCAATCTGAGGACATGAGCACTGTGGAATTAACAAATTCAAAAAACAAGGTTTACATAAAAATAAAATGGCATGTTACACAATAGACAAAAACACAAACACATTGGGATAATGCAATGATGAAAAAGTAAAATAAAAAGAAACCCAAATATCTCAGTTTTTTAAATATATTTGCACAGGGAAAAAAAGAAAAAAGGAATGAAAAGGAATGGAGAGGAGGGTGTGGTGGGGGTGGGGGGGGGATAGGGGGAAGGGTGTCCCGACCTAATGTGCCAGTTCGGTCTTTACACTCAAACACAATGCCCCTGATTCATCAATAAAATCCGCGCTCGCTGTAAGCGCGAAAGTACACGCGGCCAGTCCGATCGCGGTCCGGACTCGAGTGTGCGCGTACACTCGCCTCCTCACTGCCAGCCGGATTCCTGCCTTCATAATAATGAGCAATAGGGGGCGCGAATCTGCCAATTAAGGCGATTAGATTTCAGCTGTGCGATTAAGGAGAAGAGCTTACAATCTAGTAGGTGGGGGAATTTCACACACAAAAGGATGGGAGATATGTAGTGTGGGAAGTAGTGATGGTTTCAAATGACAGAAGATAATTTATATATTATAAACCTCATAAACTCTGACCTAAATTTACTCATAATATGCAAAGGAACATGTACTGGGAGTGCCTCCTTCCACATACTTACATGGGGCGTTCTTACTTGTACTGATTCTGGAACAATCTTCCTAAATTAGAAACACCTGCTGGTTATTTACATTAGATTGTTGGAATTAGAAGTGGAGATAGAAAACACAGTTTTCTGATATTGTGCATTTGGGAGTTGTGTCTGTTTGACTGGTGGGTTGACTGTCAGTTTTGTTTTAAATACCTTTTTTTCCTTTGTTCTTGCTGACCTCTAACGGGGAGTGGTCAAGGATTCACAGGTAATTTAGGTTCCTGGCAGACCCACCACTCAAGTGGCTTGGAATCAAATGGAGTTAAAAAACACAGTTGTTTAAAAACAAAAGGAGTTTAATCCTTATAGTAACCACAAACTGTAAGTAAACGTTTACAACTCCTTGTAGACAAACAAACATTGTAACTGGGAAAATGAGTGGTAGCAAGGTGGAAGGTTTGGTTCAGTGCACAGTCTGCCATATGTATGCACAAATGGAGCAACAGCTCCTAGGTGAATACCGCTGTGACAAATGTGTGAATACCGCTGTGACAAATGTGAGCAAGTCTCCCTTCTGGTATTTCGCATTGGAGAGCTGGAGAAGGGCATTGCAACACTGAAATCACTGGATCACCTTGAGAGGGGTCTCCTGCTCACTGAGCAGGCAGTTAATGGCTTAGGTGGAAGGTGGAGAGGTTATTCAGGATGTGCATGTAGGGAGTTGGGTTAATGTAACTAGAGGGAGTGGTAGGGTCACCCAGAAAAGTAAGGCCAGCCCTGTGTTTGAGCACCCAAACATATTTGCAAAGTTATGTGAAGATGCAGGTGGCAGACCCAGTGGTGGCAACTCTAGATGTTACTGCTACCCCTAACTTAGCCGGGATTCTAAGATCAGGAGGACTGATAAAATAGTTTGTCGCCCGGATCCCTTCAATCAAATGGCTTGCTGTCTCCCTGGTGCCAGGGTTCGGTATGCGGTAGACCGAGTGAACAAACTACTGGGAGGGGCTGGACAGGACCCAGCTGTCTTGGTACATGTTGGAACCAATGACAAGATAGATGGAAGATGGAGGATCCTTAAAAATCAGTATAAAGAACTACGTTTCAAGTTAAAGGAAAGGACCTCAGAGGCTTCATTCTCCGGAATATTGCCTGTGCCATGCGCAACACAGGAAAGGCGGAGGGAGCTTGGACAGCTCAACGCATGGCTTAAGTCCTGGTGTAATAGGGAAGGGTTTGGGTTCATAGAGCACTGGGCTGACTTTTCATTGGGGTACTACTGGTATGCCAGAGATGGTTTGCACCTAAATGAAAGGGGGTCTGCGGTGCTAGGGGAAAGATTTAGGGGAATAGTGGAAGGATATTTAAAATAGGACAGAGGGGGGGTGGGGCAGTCAAATAAGGTGGCAGCAAGGTTAGTCAGGGGTCAGACACTAGTGGAGGGTGGATTGGCGATAGTTGGGGGGAGGATTATTCATAATTGTAAGAAGCTTCCCTTGTTATAAACAAACATTGCATTGTGCAGTACTAGTTGTACTGAAAAACAAAATGATTTGGCAAACAATTATGGTAAATGCAGCAATGGTTTAAAGAGCCTGTTCACCAATGCTAGAAGTCTAGCAAACTATAAGTCTAGCAAAAATATGCAAATACTCCATGATCTGGGAACATATTTAATATAAAACCCACCATAAATATAGTAATTAATAAGTATCATACTATAGACTCTATAGCAGATAATGAAAAACAAAATATAAAAAGATAAACTACATAGCCACTACAAATGTATGGCTGTCATTGATAGCTCCAATCCCCACTTACAGCTTGGAATCAAGTGGATGCTGATTATGGAATCATATAGTCAGCTATGTTACAGTGATGATATTCACGATGAAAAAAAACATTCACTATGCCCATGTAAGTGCAATCTAAACATGGCAATGTGCTACTGTTTATGACTGCAACTGTAAGACAGAAGATATACACAGTATTAAAAAATTATTACAAAATACATTTATATTTAATATATTTTTATTCTATTTTCTTCTTACAATTTTTATCCAACTGTTAACCTATAATAACATATGGTATTGTTATAAAAACATATAATAACAAAAAAACATTATTAGGGTATTTATTAAAACAGTGTTCCAAATAAAAGCTGTTTGTGTTCCCAGACTAAAAATGTAAAAGTAATAGGCTAAGACATAAAGAGATTAAAAAAAGAAGAGAAATAATGAGAGGGAGGGGGTTGAGCTGTGATACCGTAAACTATTAGAAATACCAGTTTTAACTTTTAGGAATCAACAACGAGGTCCTAATAACCTCTGGTAGCAAAAGTGTTAAAAACTGTTACATGTTACAAACCTTATGTACTGTTATGCTACTCTATTCCTTTCATATCTAATGGAGGGAGTTAAGAATAAAATTAATAGCAGACATAAAATTAGGAATGCAGGGTATGGAAACATTCAAGCAACATTTAAATCCATTGGAAAAAACACAGACTAATATATAGATACAGCAAGGGTAAAAATAGGAAGGTGAAATTTAGGAGGAAAGGGAACCTATTGCTTCTTTGTAGTTGCCAAGAAGCAGATAGAAAGTCTATTAAAGCACAGCCCAATCTTGGAAAACACCAAAGTGAAAACAATGAGCATGATTTATTAAAGCTCGCCAAGGCTGCAGAGGATACATTTTCATTAGTGAAGCTGGGTGATCCAGCAAACTATGTATCTATTATTTATTATATTAGTCATTTACTATTTGATAGCAAATGTTTTGAATCCTGGACCAGATCCATTCCACGCTTTTGGGATCACTCAGCTTCACTGATAAAAGTGTATCCTCTCCAGCCATGAGAGTTTTAATAAATTAGGCCCAATGTGTCCAGTTTATCATAATAATCTTTTAGGAACATTACATTTTGCCACTAATATGACATCTAATGGTTCATACTTTTAAAGATTACCCTAGTTGTTTAAAGTTAGGTAATAGATCAACAAAGGGTAATAGAATTGCTTACATTTTGGGAAACAAATACTGTTTCAGGTCTCCTGAAGTGCTGCTTACTCAACCAAATGCTTGGGCAGAAAAGAGAATCTGTCACGACCAAATGCCTTGGTTTTGGAGGCAGCACTGGAGGGAGCCTGGAGCATTATTTTGAGAACAGTTATGTATTTACACTATAACAGTGGTCAATATATTTAATTTCTTATTGTCACAAAGATTGAAATAGGTGACTCATACACTTTCTTTTACTGAGTCTAAACATCTAATTAAGTAAAAGTAAGTTAAGTAAAAATTCTGTTTGTTGTATTTTTTTTTAAGTGCGACACCCTTTCTTAATAAAAAAAAAAAAGGTACAGCACCGCCTCTAATTCTTGATCGCCCAGGCGACTGAGAATGAATGGCAGCGCAAAGCATCCCAGGATACCTACGTCACGCATCCCTGGAGGCCCCTGGGTGCTCCTTCTGCAGTAGGAGCCCTTTCGTCAAAAGGGGAAAAAAGCCGATCTTACGCATGCACAGTGAGATTGGCAAGTTTTTTTCCCCAACTACGTCACTCCATCTTGTGCCTGGGTCGCGTGATGTAGTAAGAAGAACCCGGAAGAAGAGGAGAAGATGGCGGTGCCTGGAGCGCCGGCCCAAAGATGGAGACCTGATGGAGTAGATCTTTAGGACCGATCAACTGCACTGCGGGATTAAAGGGAAGTAGAATTTTTTTTGTTTTGGCCTTTTTTGAGTTTATTTCCTCTTTAAGTCTACACTGACTAATTTTTAACAGCATTTACAAAGATGTTTTAAAATATATGTGGCAAAGAAGGGTTAGAATAGGGGAAAATGTCTTCCAAATGCTCTAAGACCCCCCAAAACTCCTAAAAAAGCCCAAAAGTGCTCATTCACGTTAATGAGGCCATTTGGAGTGTTTATAAGCATATTAGGGCCATCCAGAGAGCCTTTACAGGCCATCCAGAGAACGCTCTGGTGTGGACAGGCCCATTAGAAGCAATGGCGATTTCAAACATGGGCTTTTAAATGCTCAGGTTAATTGCTGGGGAAACAGTCCATGTAGAATAAGCCTAGGGGTCCAGTAGAAGTCAGGGGGTATATAACTGCCTTGATATTGTTTTTATTTATCAGAAATGTCCTGATGAAATTGTTCACCCTACTAATTGCTGAGATTTTCAGGAATATATTCTGAAAATAAAATTATTGTAATAGAATGTAAAAAAATTAACTTTTAAGGATCCCCTCATCCCATGACTTTGTATGAAATCCACTATTTCCAGGTAGTTGTCTGCCCTGTAACTACGAAGAAAATCACTGCAGAGTCATGAAGCTTATTTCAGCTCGATTCAGGCTGGTTAAATTTATCATCTTGAAGTCAATAGAAGTTTCCTAAGAATACATTTCCTTTGTTAACCTAATGACTTAACAATGTTCTTCATTAATCCAGATAAATGTGCAACAGGGGAAATACCCCTTTATCAGGGTCCACAAGTAGATCTGCATTCATCACATTGTTATTTTCCTGGAGTCAATGATGTTCATTTTGCCCACTGTTTTGGGTGTAAATATTTGTTTCTGTCTGAGCTATCCCATTTATTATTATTATTCATGTGGTAAAGCCTAGCAAAACAGATTTACAGTACTTTAATCCATCCCAATTTAAAAAATGTTCACAAAACAGAAATAAAAGCATTTTCCTAAATTAAACTTTAATAAACCCATATATTTTTATTAGGAATTATATACTGCACATGGTTTGGAAGCAAAGAAAATACCTGATATGGCATAGAGGAGAAGGTGACAATCACACTGAGTAATGGAGCAATTTAATGAATAGCGTATGTGCTGCTGGGGAGAGCACTATTAAACTGAACCTATTGATTTGCCTTGCATGGCAAAATAATTATTAAAAAATTAACATTATGTTTATGAATATTGCATTTCACTACATTAGGGCTCTGGTTAATACATAGCACAAATCACGGTGTGTAATGCAGCAGTGCATATATTATTTAGAGGCGATCATTTGCTGCTGGTTTATTGTGCAATAAAAGCTTTACACAATTCCTGGATTCTCTTCATGGTGATAAGACTAAATGCATAATTTCTTCTAGGAAAGAAAACCATAAGCAAGATCTGAGATTTGGAGAGGACTGCTTCTTGTGTCTCTTTAGAACTCCACCGATGTGATATCTGGAAAGCTATAGAAACCTCTTATAAAAACTAGATAATTTTAATCTCCGCTATCTGTTAAATACAAAAATATCAAGTTGAGGAGGACTCACCTTATCAGCTGTCTACACACATAGCATTTATCACATAAATGTTATTGTAGAAAACTACCCAACTACCAACATATTAACTGCCTTCCAAACCAGCTTTTACAGTTCTGTGATAAGAGCTTGACTTGAAAGCAGAACTTAAGCTACGTACACACTTCCAATTATTATCGTTGGAAAACGAACGACGAACGTTCATGCACGATATATACGAACGATCGTATAGCACCGATCCTGCACATAGAGTTAACGACACGATCGTTCGTAGATATTGTACACACAATAGATACGATCGTTTGAGCGATAGAGGAACTATGTACACGACAGGAAAGTGAACGAACGTTCGTTCATTACGCATGCTCAGCCCATGGACGATCAACGAACGACCGTACACACGAACGATGTTCAACGATCGTCGTCCAATCCGATCCGTTGGTCCGGTCGTTCGTTTCCAGCGACTTTCCTCGTTCGTCGGCGTCGTTGGTTACTTTTTTACGAACGTTTTTTTGCCCAATCGATCGTTCGTCGTTCGATTGGAACGATAAAAATTGGAAGTGTGTACGCACCTTAAGAGTTCGGCAATTAAAAATTGAGCATGCATGATTGGCATTACAGAGTAGGACAGGTACTGTTTTTTCTACAATACAACATATTAAACCTGCCTGTTCACAATGTTTTTTAAAGGTACATTGAGCTGCAAATGTACAGCTCCATGTAGGACGCTGGTATGTACCAGATATATTGGCATTTCCTGGGGATGCTGGGCAGAGTCGCCAACGAGGGGGGACAAGGGGTACTTCTGGCCCCAATCAAAGCAGCTTGACTTTTGCAATGCTGAAACTTTTAGACAAAGGCGAGGGGAGCCTTAAAAGTTTGGCATGGGGACAGACATTTTTTGGCAGCCTTGAACTGAATCAAATCCTGCCCATATGTACAGTAGTTTAGCCAGAAGCAAACCAGATGAAAATGATTGTGCCAGGTGAGGGACAGGTCATTCCCATAATCTCTAACTAGCAATGAAAAGGTAAAGTTCAGTGTGCAATCTGTACTTAAAATAAAAGTTCTATATAAAAGTCACATGAAATCTTTCAGTCTCCACACTCCAGTCTACACACCATACATACCACCCACATTCATCGTGTGTTTCCCCACACTACCCTTTGTGTATCTACTGCCTTTGTGTGTTCAGACAGATCTTTGTGGTTTTCAATGTGCATCAATGTCAGGATCTCCTCAGGCAGGTAGCACGAGATCACCCAAGGCATGGAGTCTAAGTGACACCAAGGCACTCCGCAAGGGGTGATGGGCCAGTGGCCTGGAGGCTACTGGGTTCTTTGCTGCTGGGGGTCACCAGGTCGTGACCCTTGGGGTCACCCTACCTGAGGAGAAAAGCTGGAGCGGCCTTGGTGTAGAGTCAGGTGGCAGGTGGATGCAGTCAGGTTCCAGGCACAGGTCAGGGCAGACAGCAAACAGGCAAAGTCAGGTTCCGGCAACAGGTCAGCGCAGACGGCAGACAGGCAGAGTCAGGTTCCAGGCGCAGTTCAGGTCAGAAATCACAAAAAAATCACGAGCACAGTATCAAGGTAGCTGGTGCAAAGTCACAGCACCAGCCTCCATTACTGCTGAGACTAAAAAGCCTCTGCCCCCTTAAGGAGCTCCTCCTTCCTGTGCTGTGTCAGAGTGAGCATCGAAACGTAAAAGCTTCTGATGCCCTGGTTGCATAGGTATGAGAAGGGGAACTGTTTTCAATGTAACTGGTATAGTCTTGATGATAGAGCCATTTGCAAGTCGCAGATAGAGGGGTTGTTCCTTGTTGTAAAGGAGTACAAGGAGTTGCTTGGCCAGGGTTACATCCAAGAAACAGGTGAGAGCCCCAGAATCAACAATGGCTTGTACTTCAAAGGTTCAGTTGGGGCCCTGGAGGAACAGAGAGAGTGAAATATGAGCAGAGGATGAATGAGTTAGCGTAGCTGGGGGTGAGGGAGTCGACTCCTGCGCCCAGGTCTTATGGGGCAGTTACGCAGCAGATGAACAGGAGAGCCACAATACAGGCAGAGATTGGCCTGAAAATGCCTCTGGCTCTCCTCAGCAGACAGTTAGGGCCTGGCTAGACCCAACTGCATAGGTTCTGGGCAATCCATAGAGACAGGAAGTGGAGTGGGTTCAGGGACTGATGGTGGTGGAGGTAGGTAGTTGGAAGACCAGGGCGAGCGAAGGGTTCCTGACTTCTCCATCCTGTGCTCCCGTAATTTTCTGTCAATCTGGGTTACTAGCCTGATTAGGTGATTTAGGGAATCTGGAACACCCACTCTGGCTAACTCATCTTTCAGACATTCACACAACCCAATCCGGAATTGATGTTTGAGAGTGGCGTCATTCCACTGGGTATCAAAGCTCCATCTGCAAAAGTCTGAAATCCGGGCGTTGGCCTTGTTCAAGATTGCAGAGGGCTGCTTCAGCAGTGGCAGCACTCCGGGGATCATCATAAAGTTCTGCTAACTTCTCAAAGAGTGCATTTACATTAACTAAGGCTTCATCACTGTGTTCCATCAATCAGAAGGCCGAGGCCTGTGGTTCCCCCTGGAGGAGGGAGACTAAAGTGCCCACCTTGGTGTGTTCCTTGGCAAAGGTTCTAGACTGCAGGGAAAAATATAACAGGCAGGAATTGCGGAAGGCCCGGAATTGGCTGCTGTCTGCAGTGAATCGGTCAGGAAGGCTGGAGTGGCCTCGGTGTAGAGACAGGTGGCGAGCGGATGCAGTCAGGTTCCAGGCACAGGTCAAGGCAGACAGGCAAGGTCAGCTTCTTGCAACAGGCCAGGGCAGGCGGCAGACAGGCAGAGTCAGGTTCCAGGTGCAGGTCAGGTCAGAAAACACAAATAAATCACAAGCAGAGTATCTAGGTAGCTGGTGCAAAGTCACAGCACCAGCCTCCATTACTGCTGAGACTAAAAAGCCTCTGCCTCCTTAAGAATCTCCTCCTCCCTGTGCTGTGTCAGTGTGAGCAGAACAGGAAGTGCTGCATGTTCTGTCAGCCAGGGACCAAGAGTTAGTGCTGCGTTTGGTAGCTTGGCAGGGTACACAGGCACGGGATGCAGCAGGACGGTTTAGCAGGGGCCGCTGTGGGAACGGACAAGTATTGTAACAATCAAGCAGCCATGTTTGAGAAAAGGATTGTGCAGGCCACTATAAAATGGCCTTGTGCCACACACAATATTTTTTTGTAGTTTTTGGTCTGCAGGCATACATTTTGCTGCACATTACTCTTGTGATATTTTTGGAGCCTGCACATTGCATATAACAGAACAGCATCAACACCTATATGAAACAAATGATTATTTACAAAAATGAAACAAATGATTATTATTTACAAATGATAACATTACTAGAATAACTTCATCTTTGCATATGTGTAGAAATTGCACCAGCAGTTCCCCTACCATTGTGTCTGTTACCTCTATACAACACAATGTTAACATTCTCTTTGCATATTTTAATACAGATTTAAAGTTGCTATATCTAATTTCAACATTCTGAACAATCTGTTCAGGGTATGAGCGCAATTATGTTAGTATAGGCTTTACTAGCACTGTGCATTGTGACTCTTTAGTTCTTCCATAAACATGTGTTTGGTAAATAAATAAAATGTTCTATTATGTCCCTGCAGTTGTCAGCTTTTGTACATGATGTATTTGGGCAGACAGGGGGTCCTATTTTGTAGCAGTATGTCAGGGGTTTGATTTAGCAGCGTGTAGAATTTGTTCATCATGCCATCTTTGTCCAAGGACTGGCAATGATCCTGTCATTGGCACGCCCAAAGGAATCATCCATCATAATGAAATAAGGCTGAAGTATTTTAAAAAGGTTCCCAGGAGATATTTGGCAGCGGAAATGTTCCATCAGCATCTGACATCTCCATCTAGTAAACTTCTTCCATGATTGACATACCCTAGTGACCACACCTTGGCTGTGACCACTTTCAGAGTCATGAGAATGTACGTCCTGTCATCCTTGCCAACACCTGCTCTTCAAGGGCAGACTAATACTATTATGGTTATGGAGATTTTAAAGTAAGAAAAACTATGTTTACTGTATTTCTACAGAAGTTTAACAATATCCCTGACATTGCTAGATATTATCCCACAACAATTATGCTGCCAAGATCAGTACTTGATTCAAAAAACCAAACAAATTTTCTGGACTAATAGAGTATATCACATATTTTGTGTCAAAAATATGATTTCTTATATATTTTAAAAAATCAAGGATAAGTTAGCTGTTACAGATGCATTATTTGTACATCCAGTGCTCAACGTGTTTCGCAACATAAGCTTCCTCAGGACTGCTGTGACCGGTATATCTGAAATGATATCTGCCAAGTAAAACCCCCCCCCCAAAAAAAAAACACAATTACTACCACTATCTTTCAAGATATCCAACAGCCAGCAGTTCTTGTGGCCGTTAGTTTGTGTTGCTTATTTTCCATATGTACCATGGACATTTTCTGTGAGAGCCAGGTGACTTGCCTGAAAACTCTTTGCAAATAGTGTCCTGGCCAGGAACATAGGACCTAGATCTGCAGAGGTGTTAGCCACTAAGCCATGCATGGTACCCCTTTTAAGGTGACTTTTATTACCCTTTTCACACTGCAGGGATCCCAGATTCACAACACATATAAGAAAGGAAGCCTAATTTGTTTGTGGGAGTTTTTTTTTGCGCCTGGCTCAGCTTTGTCATGTTGAAGAAGAGGAATGCCAACACTAAGGCACTAAAAGTAAAAGTTTCCAAAAATTTAGCTGCAGATGGAAATTGGAATCCAACTCAAACAAAGATGGTTGAATTGTCATTGGAAATAAATGTCTTGTGCCTATGAATTGAGTGCTAGTCTCCATATGTTGGAATCTAAAATTATATGATTTGAATTTGTTTTCTATGTATGAGGCTTGCCATCTGCTGAATCACTGTGTGCATCTTTTTTTTAAACATACAGTGGGGTGCTCACCCAATCTGTTTTCCACATGCACCAAGTTATGTAGCTGAAGTCCTACTGAGTAATTTTGAAGGCATTCTTTGACAGATTGTATAACAGCAGAAGAAGTGCTGGCTTATATCCAAGAAGCAGTTATGTTCTAAATATTAATTAAATAAATGATATGTATTTTCAGTAACACACTGCCTTAAAATGAATACAAAGGCGTAGGTGCACCCTAAATGGACAGGCCCATCCAAAAGTCCTGTAGGTTGAGTTCACCCATGACTTATAGGTCTTTTATTCGTATTCTTTTTACTCTGCACCTGTGATTTCTTTAGGCCTTCCCTAATAGCTTTTCCGTTTGTGTCTGCTGCTCATAATTCAAAATATATACAAAGCCCACTGGGAATGATGAGATCCTCTCATATTGGCCACAACAGGTGTGCAGACCAGGGAATTTCACCAAAAATCTGTCCACTACAGGCCCAAAAAGATATAAAACATTTTAAGGTGATTTCATTCTCCAGCATTTAGCAAAAATGGAATCTAACAAATTCTAATCTCCGGATAAGGAAGGGATTTTTCATTGTAAGGTCTGTGAAAATTTGGTATGGGCTCCCTCCAAAAGTAGTTTTAGCAAGTACTATAGATTGCTTTATGGAAAAGCTAGATGCTTTTTTAGAAGCACAGAATACAGGGTAATAAAGTTTTAAAGTAAAGACACCTAAGTCTGCTGATCCAGGGAATTTTTTTTCCCTGTTTGGGATAATTGTACCAGGTTTTTTTCCTTCCTCTGGATCAACTATGTCTATAAGGTTTTTATCTGGGATATATTTATTGCCCTGGTGGTTGAAGTTGATGGACTTATATATTTTTTCAACCTATGTAGCTAATTTACTGACCTAAATGTAAAGTCATCAACTTTACGTAACTAACATCCATTTGGCCAATTTTGGCTACAGACTGAAATAGAAGGTATTTCAGATAGGAACAGATAGGTATTTACACAAAAGATTATTCAAAATTTAAATAAAATATGAACCTGAAGGAAGGAAAAAATCATGCAGAAGATGAGACTTCATGCATTGGTCCATAAGTAGATGCTTCATTGTTTATTATCACAAAGCCTCATGAAAGGTGTTCATCCAACACAGTTGTATCTGTTGAGTTATGCCATGATTTGGTTCCAACTTAAAGTTCCTACTTTACTGTAAAAAATAGAGGTTGGTGGATGAAAAGTGAAAGGGACTCCGGCAACATTGCGCTGAAGATTTTCAGTTGGCTTTGGGAGGACAGATTACATAAGTAGCTGGTTGAATAGGTAAGGTTTGAATTGTGCAGAATCTTTGTTTTCAATTTCTAATTTGGTGATTTTTCAACTTAAAGATGGGCGAAGCAGTGTAAATCATTCCTTTATACTGTCCAAGGACATATTCATCATAATATTACAAACTTATTGATTCCAACTCTTTATAGCTATTTTAAACTGCTGCCCAACAATAATATTTCACCATTTTCTCCAGTTTAATACATTTCACAGTGTTGGTGCCATGATAATCTGGGCACTGTTACCGATTTATTTGTTGCTGTATTTATTCTGTTTGTGAAACAATAAACTTAAGAGCTTCCTCTTGTATTAATAAATGAGAACAAACAGCAAAATGCCTCTACCATATGTTTCCCTAAACATTTACTGAATGCTAAAACAAAACAGCATCAATATATGGTATTGCAAATGTGACATCTATTGGATATAATTCTTCTAGAAGGCAAATATCCAAGATGCTTTAAACTTGGTTAACCAGAGACCAGAGAAGTATCATCTCCATACAAGTGTTCCATCATGACAGGTCTATAAAAAAAGACAAGACTACGTAATGTTTTATAAATGAATGTATATGCAAATGTGAAGGAATAGGCAGAGATGAACCATCTGTTATTGTATAAAGGGTTGAACAGCGGGGTGATAAAGTGCGCTGTCTGCGCCACAACAACTCTTGTAATCTTGTTGACATTCAGTTGAAATCGCGGCACACACAGGCCAGAGTCACAGCACTGAGGATCTGATGAGGTTGTAGGATAGAAAGGGACACGTAATGAATAGTGACTTTACTTCTGGGTGGGTATTGGAAGAGACATTAGGTAAGATACAGAAAATGACTCATTTTTTCCTGAGGAACCAAAAGATTGTAGGGATGATTATCAATACTACATTTAAAGCAGAACTAAAGCTTTACTTGAAAAAACTGTGACCAGGCAGGCTAGGTCTCTTCTGCAATGAAATATCCTTACCTGCCTGATCATGATTTTTTAAAATACATTTACCTATCCCTATTTCATTGCAGGAGCCACCATCTTCTTCTTCTTTTTCATATTCCTGATCTTCAGCCACCCAACCTTGATTGACCAGACCAACATGACGTAACTAGTTCATTCAGTCCGGGCAGATTTATGAAAACCTAAAGCAGACCTAAATTTTTTTTTTACCTTGCATAAAAGGTTAGACAACCGTTTTATATAAGGTAAACATTACCTTTTTTTTTGCAAGGGGGGATTAAAACCCTTTTTTTTAAAAACATGGGTAAAGACTCCCCCCTTCTGAGGCGATAAAGACAGAATGGGAGTGCAGAGCCTCCTAGGATACATACTCTTGCCAGAGTCAGAGCTTAATCTTTAGTAGGGAAAAAGAGAATGCCGATCTTATTCATGCGTAGTCATTGGCACTCTTTTTTTCCCCAACTACTGCAGGCTACGTCACCTGATCTCACACCTGCGCAGTTCAAGATCAGGTGATGTAGGAAGAAGGCAGAAGAAGGGGAAAGAATATGGCGGCACCTGGTGCTTCCTCCGTGCCGGGATGAAGGAGGATTCCAGGACACCGTGGGACCGATCCAGAAAACTTCGAGAAGGATTAACGGATCTGTTGAAGTAAAGGTGGGTGAGTTTTTTTTTAGTTTACTTCCACTTTAAGAAAATAAGAACAAAGCTGTTGGTGCCCATAAAGACCAATAACATTTTTTGTTTAAATTTTCTATAATAAAATTGTTTGCTTGCTGGAATCATAACTCCAGTTTCATGCTTCTGTTCTTTTTCTAGTTTTCATGAACCATTGGCATGATGGAATACAGAACAAGATTGATATTATTAGTACACTAAAAATCTTTAGCAATCTTAATTTTAATTTGTGAAAACTTATGTATGTTTGATATATCACCTTCAAAATCCCATTAGAAGGTTATTTTTTTTTTTTGTAATTTCTTAGTAATAAAAGCAGAGCATTTGGTTCTACTAAAAGAACAATGATATTTCTATTGTTTCCTCATTTCCCTTGGCAGTATTCGACTTAAGTCAATGAAGTAAGTAAATGAAGCAGCGTCTACTATTGTATATTATTTGTTTTAAACCTGTCTGATTGCTGTTTGTACTATACAGTGTTATTAATAACTCAAAAGTGTACAGAGCAGCATTATTATTATTTATTAAAGATGAATTCAAGTAAAAAGTAAAACCAATTGATGAGCTACCGTTTTTATTTAACAAATCCTGCCATTTTGCTTAATTCCAAAATGTTCACATAGAGGTGAGCATCCAAACAGCACGCTACAGAGTCACTAGAAATATACTTTCTACAGCATTTGTCTGTTGAATAACCTGATGCTTCTCATATAACCACTGATCACTCAAAATTTGCAGCATTCAGAATTTGCTGCTTCAAATCTTGGAAAGGACAGAATTCCAAATTGTACATTGTACAGCAGCCGTTCCCTCTACTATCTGCTGTATAATGTGCAAGTTGAAGCAAAAGTGAAAGCTGTCACCTTTTATTACTTTATTAGGTATGGTTTCCGGGTGTGTTTGTGCCTATTCTTCTATGCATAATAGGTCCCCAGGAACAGAGGTTGCCAACTGGTGGTCCGCAAGAAATTTTGGTGGTCAAAGGCTCTGGGTCAGGAAAAGGTCGTATGGACACAACCCGCCAACTCTCACATAGAAGGCTCAGATCTGCGATGAGAGAGTTTGCGGGTTCTGGCATCATGACATTGGTTGTGACACAATGGCTCCTCACACATGCGCGGTCCAAAGTCCATGGATTTAATGGTTCTTGAGATCCGAAAGGTTGGCGACCACTGCTCTGGAACCTTTTTTACTTTGTTTTAAATATATTACCTATTTTTTTTAAAGCAATGCCACTCAAAAAACTCAGGTCAGAGTCCTGCTTTTATTATCTCTAACCTCTGAATATCAAAATGTAATCACTTTTAACCATAGATTATGTACAACAGTCAAACCAACCAATAGAAAAACATTTTAGGAATTACAGAATTATGGCAGTATTGCATTTATTCCAATCATGTCAACAGATGGATGAAGTGGTATGCTTCTCCTGATTTATGTTAGATATTTGGCACTTTAGTTAACATTATCCCCTCTGGCAATTTATGACTTGTTTATGTTTTTTTGTACACTTTCTGCCATTTGATGGGAAAATCTCCAGTGACTGGTCAACATTTTCCTACTGAACTACAATGTTTACAAAAATACAGCCAGAATGCCATAATTCTGTAACCCTGCTAATGAACTGGAGCAGAAACTCCTGAGAAATGTTTTGTTAGTATTCAAACTACCGCACACCTAGAAAATCTTCACCTGTAAAATATTTATTAAGATGGTATCATTTTACTGTGCAGATCTACCGATACTAAAAACAATAAATAGGGGTACAACTATACCATTTGTTCTGGGCTTTTATAGTCATACATGCCCAGTGAGATGGGGTCATTAATAATATGTATTTTATAAAATCGTTATTTACCAGTACAATCATTTTTTTGTATTTGAATTTGGTGTAATATCCCAGAGGACAGGGATTGATCTGCATACATACAGAATGTTCAAAAGCCAGTTGATTTTGCAAAGCTTGTTGCAGCATAACAGAAAATGACATGAACATGAGCTTATCATCAGACTTCCAAATAAACAATAGCTAGTGGCTTTCCTTCAACCAACAAACTGACAGACTTATCAGCCAGACACAGCCAAAACTTCAGAACATAATCCCTTGTGATCCTGTGGTATACAATTCCAAGGGCTTACCGCAGCAAACCTTTAAGTTTCCAGGCAGGCACATTTGCTGAATAGATGAGCTCCTGGCTTCAAGGTAGGTACAGCTGCAATACACAACCCCTGAATAGCAAACACTTCCTGCATTAGATAGCCCAAAAAACTTCCCTGTTATATAACCCACAAGGAGGTATGGACCAACCCTCCAGTACCCCAATCCTAAAGTTCTGTACACTGATGATATTTATCTTTGAGTGTGCTTTGTTATAGGTGAACTCCAGTTTTACTTTTAGTCTTGCACAGGCACTCCTGAAATAAAATTGCTTGCTGATTTTACTGCAACGGTAAACTTTACTAAGTGTGCATTTGAATCTGCATCAAATCAGACAGATGTCACCTCATTTCCTGGAAGGAGGACACCTAGCAACATTAAGCCTTTAAGCCCAATCATTCTCAATCAGGGGACCTTCAGTGATTGCTAGGAGTTCATTGAGCTGTAGTAGTCAGACCCTCTCCCATCTGTGCCTACATAGATCACAGGACAGAATCAGTGATCTTCTCACTGACCACCTGAGAATGATCTTCTCACTGACCACCAATGTCAGGGGTTGTAAAAATCCTAAATGACCACCCTTTTTGATTATTACATATACCGGTAGTTATTTTGTGATTTTAACTGAAAATTATTTTAAAATAAGCACATTTTAGTGTTAAATTGATCCTTCATGATTGTCAAATACTATAGTCATACTTCTTTCACTTACTGATTTTCATAGAATACCAAGAGCTCCCCATAGAATGATTTTTAGCAGTAGTTTCCAGAAAAATTACAATTATTGGAAGGGGTAAAAAAGGCTGAGAAAGGATGTTCTAGACTATTCCTACTTTTCTGACACTTACCAGCCCCTTTCATTTATTAGATTTTCAATCTTGGAGGCTCATCATCACATGTAGGTTTTACCTAGGGCATTCTGCATGCTGTCTAGGATTGCCCATGCTTCTAGACTTACAACTACGCAATAAAACAAAAATAAAGTCCCCCAATAAAACCTGCAAAAAGCCAGAGCTGTATTGCGTCAGGGACACCCAATGTGCAAAAAAATCAACTTCAATTTTGTATTTACTTAAGTAGAATCACATGTCCTTGGTTTGTTGTCCACGTTTATCCAATCTTCTTTCAGATTCTGGATCTTTAGCCGTCTTGACTGGCCAGGCCAGGGTAACCTAACTCATTTGTAATTCATGATGTTAATTTATTCCCAGCATCCAGGTGTATACTAGGGTACCTGAGCTGCACATTTGTAAGCATGATTTATTGAAGAAGGGATATTGTGTGTCCATTCTGCAATAAAAAAACCTGCCTGCTCTCACTCATTTTATTTGGCTAAAAGATTTGGTAGTCCACAACCAATAGGTGTAGTAGGCTGTATAAAGTTTTTCTTGCACACAGAAGGAAGAAACTACAAGAATGACATAAATCGTCTTCATCTGATTATTCTGGTTTCAGAAGAATGTGGTATAATCAGGAAGTCAATGGATACCTACACATCTAAACTCTCATTCTTTATAGAATCACATTTTTGTTTCCTTTCCCCATTGGCTTGCCATCAGTTTAAATTGATTTTCAGCTCAGTGAAACAGGCTCATGATTGAAACTGTTTAAAAGAAATGCTCTTTTTTCCTTTTTACCTTCACAGTCTGTTGAATAATATATTGTGCCTTAGGATACTTTTACAAATTGTGCTTGTAGGAGATAGCTGTGGAAGCACATTGTGAATATACCAGCATTGTTTAGGCAAGAGTAGGTAGCCTCTGTCTGTAGCTCATTGTACATTGTAAAAAAGAATGCAAAAAGGTTGGTAAGTTTCTCTTATAGCAAGACACATCTCACATTTGTTCTGCAATAAGTCTACTCATACTTTTTATTTTTTCATTTTAGTTCCCCTTTACATCACATTCACTTTTCATTCATCACATTCATTCATTTTTTTCATCATAATTCCAGCCATTGGTACCTTAAGGTGCATTTTAAACACAGGGCTATGTTTTTTCTATTGTTTTTTTTTTTAAACTGAATTTTTATTGAACATTTTCACATACAAAGAAAACCAGGCTTATACAGAAAAACATCTCGTAAACACAGCATACAGGGTGATAGGTGCATCCGATAATGGTACATAAAACTCTGGCGTAAGTAACAGTGAAGTTTCTTCTATTTTTAATTTTGACATGTTATGACTATAACCTGCTCCAATTTTGTTACCATTCTGATGCTATAGAAAGCATGGCAGACCACATGATGGATAAATATACAATTCAGTCTGATGACAAATTGGCAGTAGGAAAAATAAAAGTATGTAATGATATCAAAAATGACCTAGTGCTGCACAGAGACTGAATTCAGTCTTGATACATGGCATTCTAGCAGCAGATCTGTGGCGTGGGAGAGGGACCTGGGCTGAGATTCAACCTATTTTGGAACTCTGGGAGCAATGAAATAAAACAGAAGGATGATCAGATGGAAGTTACCATGGGAGGCAGAGCTTCCGTCCAAAAACATGGAGCGGGCAAAAAACAATGCTAGACTCTAGTTTAAAACCTGCCCTGTACGTGTTGCTAATTGTAATGCACCGGGGTTTGCTCAGCTATACCAGACACAGTAGACTTTGTTTATTAACATGGGTCAAAGAGCAAAATGGAGCAACAAACCAGAACAAGTGTTGAGGTTCGTCTCTCTGCAGCCTTGTGGAGCACCAGATGAATCTTTATTGGTTTCTATGGCATTACTACACATTTGGCCTTGTTCAGTAAGAATTCCTTAATCCTTAAAGAACAGAACCTGTTAGAATGCATTCTACTGGACCACTACAAATGTAATGCTAATTGGTTGCTGGGGGTTCTTGTACATAAATTAGACCTTAAATTAAAATGCAAGGTCTGCTTATCCTGCAGGCCCCTCTCAAATAAAAAATGCTAAGAATAAAGTATAAAAAGAAAAATATGAAAAGCATCACTTTATACCTTGGCTCATGGCCACTTCCTGTGACATCACTCTGTTTCAATGCAGGATACTAAGAAAGCTGACCATCTCAAAGATCAAATAAACATACTCCATACTCCCAGAGTCTCACAGTACCATTTGGTATTCTCAGCTTTTCCAAATCCAAGAGACATTGCTCTTATTTAGGTGAACTTTAAGAACTTGCACCTAAAGCTCAGCCCCACCTGGACTGGTGACTGCAGCACAGCACAGCTGTTTGCTTTCAGACTTCCTTTTTGTAATTGAAACCATGGACTGAAAAGGGCAGGAAGGGGGCAGAAGTCACACCTTTAATTTATATAGCTTAGAGTGTAAATCTGGGTTTTAGCTATTAAGCACTTTAAACAACTTGATTGTTTGCGACAACAGGTAAATATACACTGGGGCAGTCCTATGATCTGGGGTGCCTGTGGGAGCTTTGTATGATCTGGGATTGCTTCAGTTGGTAAGGTCTGGATTCAGTAATATTATGTGTCCATAATATGAGGTCAGCCAATTCCCTGAACTTTCTGGTTAACCAAGTTTTTAGTATTAATGGATTTTTGTTCCCTGATGGCACAAGCATATTCCATGATAACAATGTCAGGATTCATTGGATTGTGGAATCGAGGATCAAGGTGCATGAGACATCATTTTCACACATGAAATGCCCACCACAAAATCTACACCTTAACCCCATGCATAATATTTGGGATGTGCTGGAGGAGATTTTACACAGCAGTCTGACTTTCATATCAATACAAACTCTTGGTAAAAAATGAATGCAACTCGGGAAGGAGATAAATGTTGTAAGATTGCATCAGCTTATTGAAATGATACCATGGTGAATGTTCCAAAATAGGCAATCCAATGAAATATTACAGTGTGTGACTGTTTTGCCAAGGCATTGTATTAAAACAATATAAAGCTCAAATTGGTGGCTGGAAAAAATACAATTTTCTGTTCATTATATTTAATTTATATTAAAAGCACGCCTCCAGGCAAACTATTTCAAATATTTTGGGTAGAGTAGGGGAAGGTTAAAGTCTCTGCTAGGTTTAATTGTCCTCTGTGTCACCATTAAGAAGAGAACAGAAAGTGATGGGAAGTCTCTCCTACTGGAAAACGGTTATGTACACGGATTTAAATACATTAGAAGGAGGCCAGCCCAAGTACCAGATCCTCATTACTAAAGCACAAATGGAAAGGGTATGAGTTCTAGTAAAGGCTAAAGCATAAAGTCTGTGCACAGCACCAGAATGTATGAATGCACTGCACAAGAATTATTGACTTTAATGCCAGATTTACCAATTTGTAGCCCTTTCTTATGAAGATAACCACTGACTGAGTTATGTAGATGGGAGGTTGAAATAAAAAGACAAGCCATGTATCAGGGCAGTCAGTGGCCAAGGTTAGTCAGGGACACAAGAGGCACTGGAGCACAAGGGCCACAGAAGAACAAGGGCAATGGAGTGCAAGAATCCTTAGGGCATAATGGTCACAGTAGAACAAGGATTATGGAGGCACATTTCAAGTTGCATGAGACAAAAAATTTTGACATTCTGTCTGGCTACCTTCATTGGTAAAAACAATTACCAAGTCCTTTTAACTTTTTCCAACTTCAAAACTAAAAATAAACTAACACAAATTACAACTAGCTGTTGGGGCAAAAAAAAAAAATTATTTATTTATATATATTGAGCCTCTTCTTTTTTAACATAGGGAAACCCTTGAAATATCTTTCAGGTCTTCAGATCACCCCTGATATATTAATATTACACAGTACTTGTGTAAGGATCTGAGTCTGAAGTCTGGCTTTAAAAAACCCCTAATGAACAATATTATGTTACTGTAAACCACAAAACAAAAAAGACACATTTCTCACAGATATAAGGAGACTTGCAATGAATCATCTAAAAATACCCTTTAGGTCAGTTTAACATTACTGTGCCATTTATTTTAAGACTTTTTCTTATTTTTAAATATTATAGGAACATGTTACTTTGTATTACAAAAATAGGATTTCTAGTGACAGATGGTTGTGCTGTATTCTTATCTTATGTAATTAAATGCAGTGTGTGCTTGGACTGGCAGGACACTGAAATTAAGTTATGATATCACAGTCCAAACAATTTAGGAAGATCTGCCTTATGACATTGCAGAACGTAGATTCACGAGAGACATAGATTTACAAGTGACTCTAGAGGGAAGTCATGTTGCATTAATTGATATATATATATGTATATATATATATATATTTATATATATATATATCTTTTCTTCTCCTTAACCCTTTTTTTGGTTGTCTTCAATGCTGAGACCAAATTTAGCAGTATCAGTATGTATTAGGTAACTTATAAGGGCCAAAGAGCCGTTTCAGTACTCCTGTGAACTACAGCATTCTGATGCAGCCCATGGACATAACTACTCCCATTTGGATGAATGTTCAAGGTTTGGGTTTTTGCATGTGGCCGCACTATCTGTGGAGGGTCATGGTGGGGTTCCAGAAAGGGTCAAGCTGCTTTTGGTTGTGCAGTTGTTTTTGCATGCTGCAACCATGTATGAATGAATAACCCGTGGTGCAATTTGCCAATCCTAGTCACACAGCATCAGTTTATTATGCACTTGACAGTGAGCAACCCTCAGTTGAGATAAGCTTCTAGGAATTAGGAATGTGCGTATTCCTAGTTCTCAGCAACAACATTAATTAACAGAATCCAAGAAATGAGTTTATCGTGCCTGAGGATCCATAAAAAGAACAGCATTCACTATATGGTTAAATCTATTACTTTTTCTCTTTACTGACATAAATGTGACAGTAATTACTTTTATGTAATTAAAGCCCATCTCCGGCATGAGAATACTCCACCCCCACCTCCCCGTACACCCATTAAGTATATTTCTTTGAAATGTAAAAAATTTAAATGCTTTTATACCTAAAACTGTTAACCTTGCCATCATGTTACTCACCAGAATCTCTCCCGGGAATCATACCTGGAACATCCAGCATTACAGTAGGTCTTTCCTATCCGCTGAGCTCTTCTGATGCCCCGCCACTGGACAGCCAAAAGGAAATCTTCATGATGTTACCCAGATGGTGATGTGGACACCTGAAGAAAGAAGCCAGTGCTTTGCAGTGGAGAAGATAAAAGACTCCAAAGCCTGATTTTCACATATATGTGGCATTATGTAAATATTTTGGGCATTAAGAAAAAAAATGGTGCAAGAATTAGTTGGGAAGGTTCTATCTACAAAAAATTCAACTTTGACACAAATTCAGTGTACTAGAGCAGCCTTTCTCTGCCTTTTAAACACAGATCTCAGGTCACATTAGTGTGCTGGTCAATGGGCTAATTGCCTCTTACTTTGTTGGTCAATGGGAAGAATGTCATCAAATTTGTGTCATCACAAATAGCCAAAAAGATCATTGGTGTCATTTGAACTGACCTGAGAGGTCCGAATTGCTAATAGCTCAAGGAACCCCTAGCAACTTCTAATGGAAGACTAGGATTTAATGGAACCTTGTCAATATCATTTGTTTTTTTCCACATTCCTTCTGTTCCCTCTGTGTCACCTCTGTGTTGGTTGTGCATGGCAAATTCTTCGCAAAGGTTCAGTAGACAATCATATACAACAGGTGTTTATTGTTTTACCTGCCAAGGGATTTGTCATTGTGTCCAGCCATTCTTGTGATATATACAACTCTGCATGTCAGTAAGATCTTTCTGCTATGCCCTGGTCTACAATTACTACTTGCAAGATCAGCTTCCTGCTCACTGGACCGAGGTGATAATGCAGATTTACTGTTCAGTGAAGCTGGAGGTGGAGAGGTGACTTGGAAAGCTAAAATGCTGATTCAGGAACTATTTATGTCACACATATAGCTGTTGAAAAGCTGTGTAAATCACATAATTTGCTTTACAGAATTTCCAATCCTTTGGCAGAGAGAACAATAAACGTATATATTTCTTCAGTGTGCGTAACTGTATCCCTTTAACAGAAAATGTATTCCCAATCTGAATTTCTCATAGAGGTATCTGTCTGTGCATAAAACATTCTCATTATAAATAACACAGGAACGGCATTTTATATGATAATGAACAGAACAACATGCCTGCTGAGCAGAACTGAGGACAAAGAAGAAATGTGATTCATGTAAATTAGATGCCCTCCTTGTTCTCAGTCCTGCTAAGCAGGCATGTTATTCTGTTTAAAGCGGAAGTAAACTAAAAAAACAACAATTCTCCTTTATTTCCGCAGATCTCTCGATCCCGCCGGAAGTTTCCTGGATTGGGTTCCGTGCCGTCCTGTTTCCTGTCTTTGTCCCAGGACGGAGGAAGAGACGGGCACCACTACCTTGATTCTTCTTTTCCGGCTTCTGCCTACATCACCCAACCTTGCACTGCGCAGGCGTGAGATTGGGCAACGTAGCCTGCTGTAGATGGGGAAAGAGAGTGCCGGTCTTACTCCGCATGCGTGAGATCAGCTCCTTGGGTGAGAATAGCCCCCTTGATATGGCAGAAGGGGAGGGGCTTCACTATTTTAATTTGAATAAAAAAGGGTTTTAAAAGGTAGAAGGTAATTTTTAATAGAAGGTAGTTTTTACATTACATAAAAGGATTGTCTATCTATTTATGTTAAGTAAAAATGGTGGTGATAGGTCCGCTTTATATGAAGGTCTTCAGTACAAGGATCCAAGCATGCAATGTAATAATCTGGGAAGTAGATAACAAATTGTGGAGAAAGGTGGCCCTTTCTTAAAGTTAAGGTCTCATTACTAAAAATATATAATGGTTACCCTGTAGTTAAATGCAGTATTAGGTGGTTCTTACCATCGCGCTAAATAGTGCTGATGTGAGGTTTAGTGCAGTGGAAATTTAATTAGCCCAGACTGCCCAAACCCCAAATAGAGATTCCATGACAACCCAAACTTCAATGAATGAGGCTTAGAATTCCTATTCATTCAATTAGATGACAGATATAAATAGATTGGGGTTAACAACATGCATGCTTCATACTGTCTAGGGCAGGCATGGGCAATCTACGGCTCAATAAAATTGTTTCTCCGGCCCTTTGTGTGGTCTGTGGCTCTGGCAAAGTGCCACCCCGAACGGGGTCAAGAGAAGGACCCCGCTGGGGGGGCGCACCGGCCAGACCTGCGGAACACGTCCCCCCTTTGTTTCCCTGTTTGTATCGTGGAGGTGGCTGGGCTGTATCCCTGCATACAACCTGCCCACTCTCCCATCGCAGGCTCAGATCTGCAATAGGAGAGTGGGCGGGGTTATGCCATCATGATGTCACATTTAGTTGCATCATGA
>NC_092859.1:135646837-135650246 GCF_032062135.1 Pyxicephalus adspersus | reverse complement strand
GGCCCCCTCAGGAAGTAGTTTCAGCAACTACTATAGATTGCTTTAAGAAAAAGCTGGATGTTTTTCTAGAAGCACAGAATATAACTGGGTATTAAGGCTTTAACGTAAAGATAATAGAGACTGTTGATCCAGGGAACATCCGATTCCCTCATGGAATCATGAGGAGTTTTTTTCCCCTGTTGGAGCAATTTTTTTGCCTTCCTCTGGATCAACTACTGTATGTTCATAGGGTTTTATATATGGTATATGTTTCTTTACCTAGTGGTTGAACTTGATGGACCTATGTCTTTTTTCAACCTAACCTACTATGTAATTATGATCACTAGTCATATGCAAAGGATTGTCAACTAACAGTTGGAAGGAATCGAATAGATATTGGACGGTCTAAAACCGCCTTTCTCAAATTATTTAACATGGGGAACCCTTTTTTTAAATGGCACAGTTGTGGCCTAGGTATGGAGAATGAGGGGAAATTGGCCAGCAATATGAATCTGATAAACCATTCTTTTTGATGTGATCCAAAACCATACAAATATATCAGTAAAGCCACAGTTTTGTAAAAAGCTTTGATCATACACACATTACACATCCTGGCGGATCCACGGACGATAAACGACGAGCGATCCTAATGCAAGGGAAGGGGGAGAGCGCGCAGCAGGGTGCCGCTCCGACGCTCTCCCCCTCTCCTCCACATAGAGCAGAACGGTGCTGTATGTACAGCACTCGTTCATACATCGTGCAGTCGTTGGAAATGATCGTGAAAAATCCTTTCCAACGACAAGAATTGCACATGTGTATGCGGCTTAAGTCTGCTGCTTCTTCTTTTACTGCCAAATCAAAGGCCAAAGAGAAGAACAAGACCAGTAAGTGTCACTTGAATACAGCACAGATAAATCAAGACCCCTGCCCTGCCTGAAAGGACTGTGTTGTATGGTATAGCTGTACACATTTCAGAACTGCATAGACAGAAATACAAATAGTTCTTTGCCTGGAGTTCAGCTTTAAAAGATAAAAAAAGTAAAAAAAAATCACTTACCTTTTCTTGTTGCTCATTGCACCCAGTGAATCCTGTGCTGTCTTCTTTCTGGGCCACCTGTTCTATCCCATGCCGCCATCTTTCTTTTAGGTTCCTGAAGACATTGCCTGATCTTGTTCTGCACATGCACAAAATTGGGTAATGGGTCTTCTTCCAAATGTAAATAAACGAGTGACGATCTCACGCTGCGCATGCACTTGTATTTATTACTTTTAAGGAAAACCTCTTTCGATGCAGTGCCTGTACTTGGCGAGAAGGACCTGCTGCTTCCTGGGATTTGTCATGTTTTCTCCCAGGAGGCTGCGGGTTTCCCTTTCAGTTTTTACCGCCACGGCAGGAAGTTTAACATTAACATCATGTAAAAGGGAGTGACACTTTTTCATAACACTGACATTTTGATGATAGGTCTTCTTTAAGGCAGGGGTTTAGATGTTTTATTCAGGTATAGAAGGTGAATTTCATGACATCTTTAGGTTGTTTTGCCTCTTTCTGGCCCTTTTTTATATTTTTGTAGTATTGGCAAAAAACTGTTTTTACGGTTTTGAAGTGGCTGGCCATGTGAGACGCGATATTACATTTAATTTCATGAACATGATGAGTTTGTGGCTTGTTTACTGTCATAGCTGGTGTTTAATTAGTCTTGTCAGAGGGAATGTAAAAGTATAGTCTGTTACGCTGTATAATTTCCCCTTCCAGATCACAGCAGCCTGAACAGCTGAATTCTTACAATGCTTTTTTCAGTGTTTGCTCTGAAAGCTTCATCAGCTCACAATTTCTGTTTTTAGCCATTTTCTAACATGCGGCTGGGTGACCTCATTTATAATATATCCACAATGTTTGGCCTAAAGGGAACGTTTAGGGTTTTTGTTTGATTTATTATTGCCAATGCTAAAATACAGTAATGAAAAATGTTCTTTCTAGTGTGGCAAGTATAAAATATTGTATGTTAATCCTTTCTCTTTCACATTAATCCAAATTGTTTTTAACTGCTTTGCTGAAAAAAAAAACAGCCGAAATTGAATCCGTTTATTTTTTGTTTTCTGTGGTTTCTCCCTTCTCATGAGGCTCTATGTCTGAAAGTTTTGAAATATAATAAATAGAGCAGGCCAGGGACAACTAGAATGAGAAGGAAAGGACTAGATAATGCTGGATGTCATTCATCCAGAAAATGGGATTGCTGCAGCTTCTGATGTACACTGTGAGCAGTTTACAGTGTTTGTTTAAATTAAAATAAAAAGTTTCAATACGGAGGAGGAACCTAAAGGTAATCCTGCATTTCAGCTTTAATAGTTCAAGTTGGAAAATACACACATGACACACATACAGTATATATACATATAGTTACATACAAATTCCCTTTTTATTTATATGAGTTTTGGGGTGTTTGCCTTTTATATTTAAATTATTTTGTATAAGTATGCCTAATATTCTGTAGTGGTCTTTGCTTTTTGTTTTATTAGACAGGTGTTTTAACATTCTTTTTTTGTTATTTTATTATATATATTAATCATATTCAATTTTTTTTGCTTAAATAAATGTGTATTTGAAATTAGGAAAAACTCATAGGGTTTCTTCTCAATATTCCAGCCAGACCCTTATATTGCTGTGCAGCCTGGGATATCAGGCAATAGGGGGCTGAAGCATGAACCTTCATTCCTGTACCATACCACCCTCATGCCTTCCCTCAATTTTGGGTGTCTTAGGAAACTGTTCCCTGGTGGGAATGGATTACTGCCATTGAACATGGACCTAGAAGATTCCCACGAGGGAAAGTTTGAGTGAATGCTTGATTCTCTGCTTTATAAATAGAACCTTAGGAGAACCTTGCTTTAAAAAAAAACAGATTTAAGGATTTCCCCTAGTACATAAATTAAAACATTTGTGTGTTTGCAATCTTGCCCAAAACTGCTAGAAAAAAAAAATAATTTTTTGGCCAAGATGATGGCCAAAAAGGACTATCTGCATGGAGTTTGCAGGTTCTCCCTGTGTTTGCGGGGTTTCCTCACGGTTTCTGAGGTCTGGTTCCCTGTGACTTTTTACTTAGTTTTCCTATTAGCCCTAGAAAATAATAATAAATAAATATATAAAAAAATTGTATAACTTTGAAGCCTTTGCCCACTAACTTCCTATTTCTGCCAAAGTTCCATGGAATTTTCATTTTCTACCATGAGTTTCAGTCCAGAGAAAGTGTATATATTTTGCTCATTCCTAATGCTGGGTGTGATAATGTATTTGTCCATGCTACACATCATGGAGGCATAATTGATATGACTTTTGGTAGAGTTACCTCTACAGAACTGCTGGAAATCAGAGCCAAGTTCTATGTGAGCATTATAGAGGACACTTGTGATGTGTTCTGTTCTCAGAATTCAC
>NC_092859.1:135553087-135645539 GCF_032062135.1 Pyxicephalus adspersus | reverse complement strand
AAGTCTATCACTCCTTGCAGGGTGCTCTGGTGGAAGCCGGGCGGTTCCTCTGCGCCTCAGGTCATACCTCTGCTAAACGTGCAGATTGCACGGAGGGTCCACTTCCCCACAGTTGTGGCAGATCCATAACATGAAACATATGTGGTTAAAGTCAATCTCTGTGGTGGAGCTGTGCTGAATTTTAGAGATGTATACCAAGCATAACAAATTACGGTACTTTACTGCTATTTTACCTGGCAAAGGATTTGAGTTTCTCTCCATCAATCCTGAGATTTACACACCCAGCTAGTCTGTTGACCTGACTTTTTTATACTGCAATTAAAAAAACCAAATCGCATTCCCGGGATAACGGAAGAAGCAAATACAAGCATATCAAGCCATCCCTTTCCTCTTTCCTCCAATCCTCATCAGCACACATGATTGGCTCCTTTTCCTAACCTCATAAACCAAAGTAAAGTCAAATTCAGATATTAACTGGTTGCATTGGAAAAATACATTTATTGATAAATACATAACTGCTATAACTTCATCACTGGTTCATTCAAACTATTTTTGCAAGTAAATGCGATTTGCCAACTTTATTTTGCCATCCTCATATTTCTTATATAAAATAAATGTGAATACTTTACATGGAATGGCGGAGTAACATCCCACTGATTTTGTAAAATATGAAATAGGAAACAAGATGATGATATGATCAGTATACAATGTATTATCACCCCAGGTCTGTGTAGCCTTTCCTTGCTCTGTACTTGGGTTACTGTATATTTTGCATTTCAGAAACCATATTGTTTTTTTTGTTCCAAATGTACTCAATACAGTGATCGTCTGGGACCAATGTAAAAGCATTCGTGGCGTATCATATATATTAGAATACAATACTGCTTGTAACTAAAGCTTGCTAAGCACAATGGAGCAATAATTGTAATAAACTGGCATTGGGACAAGACTGGAAGCCAAGTTTTTAATGGTTTTTAGTATTTCAATGAATTTTATTACTTAGGCTGAGCAGTACAAAGGAACTTGTCCTTCCAATTCTATCAAACATATCAGAATAAAAGAATTAAAAGACAACATCAGTGAGGTATTATGTAGGGTTAAAGTGTATCTAAAAACAACATTCTGTTTTTTCTTTTATGGATTTCAAGTTAATAAAGCCGTCTTGTAATTCTTCAATGGAAACACTTCAAGTGGACACTATCTGAGAGGATTTCCTTTTAGAAAGTTCTCCTCTCTCCTGTGTCTTCAGCCAAGTGAAGGAAATTCTGTTTAATCAAAAATATCTCAAAAAGAGTTTTACCATTCTCTACTTAAGCCATTCTCAACCAGCTTTTTTTCCAGAGATGTCATGGGGTTCTTCACACTGTGTCTAAGCGACCTTCTAATTGATGACATCTGCAAAGTTCTGGGGCCAACAGCAGTCGGTAGAGTCAGTTGTATGATTCTAAAGGAATCTTAAGTGTCTTTAAAGGTGATATTCCAGCCACCACTGTAGGGGTCATTCTCCATATTTATCCCTTGGCTACTAGGGATGGGTGAGCGAGAATATTAAGTTCGATCTCGTGGCGAATTGGGCCTTTTTCGCTAACTGAAAATGTAAGTGAGAACGGCCTTCTGATTCACTGAGAGGTCGAAATCTCATTGAACAGGAGGATTTCCAGCCCTGCAGCCCTGGAAATCCTCTGTGATCCCCGGGTACTAGAGGTTAATTAACCTCGTATCTGTAACAAATGTATCATTTGTAAGAGATACTTATATTACAATGTCAGGAGGTTCTATTTGCCATTCTTGTTCATCCCTATTGGCTACCAAATTAGAAGGATTTTTTCCCGTCGACTCCCAAACAAAGGGTTTTAGTAGAAGGGTTTCAATGGGTATTGCACGATTGAGAAACACTGCTCTACTCTATCTGGGATTAAAAAAAAAAAATGTTGGCTTTAGGTATACATTAAATTTTAAAGACTTCATATGCATTGGTTTACAGTCACACTTACTTGGACTGCAATATGTATGTGTACTAAAACAAAATGTCTGATTTTGTAAAAACAAAAAATATTAGTATGTGTCTACATGAAACTTCCAGTTCTTTACTAGGGGGAGTATTCATTAGTAAGCATGATTATTGTAGGCTTTAGGCCAGTATTTGCCAACAAGGGTGAATCCCCAAGTAAAGCTCCAGAGGTTGCTAGGGGTTCCTTGAGCAATGAGCAGTTTGTGACTCCCAGGTCAGTTTAAGAGATACCAATCATCTTTTTGGTTATCTGTAGGGGTGACATGTTTTCTACTGGCCAGCAATGTAAAAGACATTCTTCCACCACATTAATGTACTGTGAGCTGTGGATATAGTAATTATAGCAGGGGTTCCCTAGAACCTGAAAGTTATTTTAAGGGTTCTCCCATGTTAAAAAAAAAGTTTGGGAAATACTGCTTTAGGCTATAATACTGAGATGTGGATGGGGTTTAAGGATGCAATGCCATTGTGCTTATCCTGATGACATAATTACATGATATTAAAGTCTAATTTGCATGCCTGGAATTTCCAATGGCCAGCTTTGTTCCACTAACACCTTCCAGAGCTACAGTGGTCATACTCTACTTCTTCATGTAGAATAATTATGTTTCCTTCATATTTGTCTCCAGATTTGATGCATGAGGATACCACAGAATGAAAGTTGACATTTATTTTTTTATTATAACATTAATTAATGAAATAATGACTGGAAAAGATTACCTTCTTATATATTATCCTCTATAGAAATTATCAGTTGGTCTGGAATGACAGTCAATGAACTTGTAGCTTTCTGTGAATTCTGCAGAAGAAGGACAGGGAGTGCTGTTCCATGAATTATTTAGGGCAGAACACAATTGGGTGACAACACCGCTTTTCCATAGATATAGTTCAATGAATTGATGTTATCATCCTAAGACAGGAAATGTGTTACTGGCAAAGAAAATTAATGCAGACTTTACCTGGAAGGACTAGTAAGCTGGAATTTTGTTCTTGGGTTTAGATATACTGCAATATATATAATGATAACAGGTTATTATATTGCAAAGGAGGAGAATGTCTTGACAAGAGATGCCACACTACCAGTAGATAAACTGAATCATCCTTTTATTAAATAATACCAACTAATACATAGCAAAACTCTAACCCATAAAAACAATTAAACCATACTCCAAATAGCAAATCTTTCCCCAGACACCATAAGTATGCCAGAAGTGATCATATCCATGTAATAATAAATAACCTTTTAGCAGAGTGAGCATAAAATAGAAAACAAAATAGATTTCATAACCTGAAACTGATGAAAAATAGAATACAGCTGTGACATATTCTTTACATTAATATATTATGATGTGTGTTTGAAAGAGCACCTGTGCTCAGTCTTTGGGTATTTAATTATTACCATATATTTACTAGCAAAACTCCAGTAAAAAATAGAAACCAATAGCTCATTTAAAAAATAACGAAAACAGCTTTTGCTGCAGTATTCACTTTTAATTTCAGAGTTCCCCTGCAGTACTTCCATTCAGCCACCAGATGTCCTCAGGCATGCTAAATCCACCCCAAGATTGTAAATGGACGGTAAAAGAATCAGCAGCACAATGATTGGCTCATCTCTCTGGCGCTCTGCTTTCTCAGCCCATGAACTAATTCGCTGCTCATACTGCTTCTTTATCCCACACTCCAGCCCTGCTTTACATTGATTGCAAGAGGCTGAAACCAGGTCAAACTCAGGTACTAATGCTGCTTTCATTAAAATAAATATTTAGTTGTATCCTTGACTACAGAGCTGTAATAATTTGAGTATTTTATTTATGTTTAGAAATTGGCTTTAACAAGCAGTAAGCTTAAAGTAATAACACAGTAAAATAAGCTATCCCTGACTTATCTAACTCAAATTAACGAAAAGTGCCTGCAAATTTCAAAAATGAATTTGTTCACAATACTTATAGACACATATATTAATTGGGGCTTATTTTATTATTTTTTACTGCTTATTCCATTTGTATAAATACTTTAGTGTACATGATTTAAATTAACAAACCTCTTTGTACAAAACAGAGAGTCCATAGAGTCCAGCTACAAAAATATGGAATCTAATAATGAAAGAAGAACATGAACTCTTATATGGGTCTGGATAGAACAATGTTCTGCACATTTATTTAGTTTTTATTATGGTATAAGAGGGAAGATTTGGTGTTTGGAGTATGTGTTTGTTTTTCTACTTTTTTATTGAATTAAAGTTTAAACATTTTAATTTTTATTAAAGCGGTAATTCAATTTTTACAGTTCATCAACTGTTCTTAAAGTATATCTAAACCCAAAATCAAAAATATATTTATCATAGCATTCGTTATATGGGGATGCCTAATTAATTACCTTTTTTTTTAACTTTACCTTCTTTTTAGCTTTAGTTCGTCTAGTAAAACACTTCTCGTCCATGGGAAGGAGCAGCATTGTGACCTTAGACTTCTCATTTGGTCTACAACCACCTTCCCCTCTCCTCCATTACACAGAATGGTGTGGCTGTATTTCTGATAGCTTAGATTGTTTGAGATTTTGGTTCATTACATTAAACGTTTCAAAAACGCTGGATAAATAGATATTTATTTGGACTTGAAGTAAATCAAAAAAGGCAAAGTGATGCAGCGACCACATCTAAGGATTAGTAAACTGCATTATATAAAGTTTGTTCTTGGATTTAGATCCCTTTAGATCTCACATTTTATTTTATATCACTAGCCAGTTCCAGGATGTAACCGCATTGAACGGTGCATTACACTAAACCCTTCAATGGTTGTTTCTTATGGTACAATATCGCTATCACAAGGCCACTGCAGATGGGCGATTAATAATACCGAACCATTATTGGTCATTCTCCACCTGTTCACACTGCACAGCACATGTAAACTCTGCATGAACCCCGCACACACAACGACTGCACATAAATATGACTGTATTTGGCAATACTTTTCATTCCCCCACTTCCTTTTCTTTTTATTTTGCATTTACATAGCACCATGGAGGCTTTTTAAGCAAAGTTTCAATTCATGCATCCACATCCAAGGTGCTGTTATAGCAGCATAAGTCATTGGTTGAGGTTCCATATGTTGAAGAGAAACGTTCTCGGTGTTTTAGTAACAAGCAATAAAATGAGGCTCAGATAGAATGGAATGTAAATGGTGCTGGCTGGAATCAAACCTGTGAACTTGCACAGACAGGTCAAACAGTGATGTATGGTCATGTAACTTCCACTCTGCATGCACCATACGACTTGAGTGTACAGAATGAAGATCTACAGCCTTGCCTGCCCCCAGTTTAGACAGGTTCTCCGTTTTCACTCACAGAGATAGTATGTATTTTAATGGTGGGGACATTATAGTGCGTACGAGTCGGCTCTGTACCGACACAACAGCAGGTCCGCAAAATCGACTTGCTGCTAACTTTGGCCTTTGAACAGTTTGTAAAATCCTTTGGAGCTCCATATGGAGAACAGGGGCTAGGGACTGGAGAAAAGTATTTCCATTCACAGACTCCATCAGACTTTGTGATCTTGTAGAATGTCTCTCCAGAACCCACTGGGATCCTCACCACATCTCTGTTCTCATCTGGACTTCGGTGGACCGGACTGCTCAGTATGAACCCCGCTGAGTACTTACTTGAGGCCTGTCTCCGATGTGAGCAGCGAGCATGCAGAATGTTCTGAAAGGCCTTCCTGAACTCCCGGCTGGAACATGGGTAGATAACAGGATTGATGCAGCTGTTAAAATAACCCAGCCAGAACGTGATTTTGAAAATAGTTTCTGAAGGTTTGGCTGCAGGGTAAAGGGAACCTGTAAGATAAAATTAATTGAGTGTTACAAAATACAATTAGATAGAACAAACAGGAGATATATGACAGGAGTCAAACAACTCACACATGTCTGCCTAATTTACTGAAATGCTCACACTATGGGCCTAATGTATTAACTCAACTAGCGTTCTAATTCTGTCCAAATTTCTGTGCATTAAGCATTACAATTTTTTTGCATGGAAATTTATTTTACATTGTAGGCTATAGTTCTTAGGCAAAACTCACCAAAATATGTCCAATAGAAATAAATTTAATAATAAATTTAATAATAAACTTATTTAAAAAAAAAAAAAAAAAAATATATATATATATATATATTTACTATATATATAATATGTTATATGAATATATATTCATATAACATATATATTATATATATGTTATATGGAGATTTCTTTATATTGGACTCAATACAGCTATTTTGTATTGAATCCAATACTTTATTGGAATAATTTTATAAAAATTATTTGAATTTCCTGCCGCTCCGGCCACCGGCACCGACGTCACCAGGAAACCCCGTTGATCTTGAGTCTTTGCACTTCGCGGTTGGAGGTGGAAGAATACGGATGTGTCCCCAGGACCTGCGGGGACCAGCTGGACGCGGGGGGACAGCGACGGAGCAAGGTATGCAGGGTTTTTTCAGGTTAAAGCTACCCCAAGTTTGACTTGGGATTACCACTTTTTGCACCTAAAAGCCACCCCGAGTCAAACTTGGCATTACTGCTAAGGGGGGGGTTAAAGCTCTTCAAGACTGGAGAAGATACACTTTCATCAGTGAAGCTGGGTGATTCAGCAAACTGGATTTGCTATTTGTTAGCAAATGTTTTCAATCCTGGACCAGATTTATTCCAGGTTTGCAGGATCATAAATGAGACCCTATGAACATTATACTTTGTTTATATAAGCCATTCCCAACAAGATTTCTGTGGAACCTCAATGATTATCGAGAGGCTTCTAGGAGTTCATTAAACTGGTAGATCCAGCAGTATTATTATAATAATACTTATAATGCCTATAAAAGTGTTATGTTAGCCACAATTGTAGCAGGAATGGATTCCATTTGCCACTCAATCAAGTTTTTTTTCTAATTGACCCCCCAAATGATCTTAATAGGGGTTCCCCAACAACTAAATTTTATATCAGGGTAAAAGGTTGAGAAGGGCTGGTCTATATGTTTAAGTTTTTTTTCTTTAACAATTTTCCTTTAAAACAGCAGTGTACAGACATTGAAATAAGAACCATTTGTCGGCATAGAATACAATTCGAAGTACAGATTAGAAGTATATTTAAGTGTTTAAAATGTTACAACAGGAAGAGACACAATGGGGTTGCTACCCTAAAGAAATGTAGGATGAATTCTCACCTTGCAGGGTAATTTTACGTGAACTGTCTATATTGCTTTAGTAGATCATCTACAATGTGTGTTGGACGAATAATTGCAGCAGTATATTGTTCCAGTGATTTTACCATTGATACATTGGTGATAATTGTATATAACCTAGAGATGAATGTGTAGTTATAAAGTTATAAAACAGATATATAGACACATGCATACAATAACCAAATGCATTTAAACACAATTCATGTAGCTTAGTCCCTTTCTGAAATTAGTAAAAAATTGTGTACAAGCTAATCCAATTTTCCTTGCTGCAACACGGTATTCATACACATTTCCTTATAAAAACATCTACAAAGTTACTAAACTTTAAAAATAGAATCTTGAATTCTTATCTGTATCCACTTTTCACATTAGTACAAGCTATGTCAGTAAACTTTGCTGCTTTTTAAGAAGAAGATGCATAGGACCTAAAAAATAATTGTAACCAAGAATCCAAGGAAATTAGTGTGTAAAAGAAAAAAAATTAGGTAAAATATCTTTCCTTCCAATTCATGTCATGCTTTGTATTATCCTCTGTGACAAAGTAGAGAGTGGCTAGGATTAAAAATGTGAAGCGACATAATGAGGCTGATACACTAAAAGAGTTGAGTGAATATTACAATTTTTCTATTTGTGTCAAAAATCTTGGTTTTCCTTATATTCACACAATGGGGTATTCAAAGTGAACACAGTTACAATTATTGAGTGAAGATACTCAGCTCCTCTAATAAATGAACCCAACCACCATATCTTGATTTTTTATTCAAGCTATGAATATGCTGAGTATCCCTCAGGGCTGTCAGGACTGGAGCTTTGTGCAGGAGTTATTTTATCTTGGACTGGCCTATTGAGGCCGATGATAGGAACCCAGACATGAGAAGAAGAAGCTAGTGGTGCCTGTTTATAAACTGGGGCAATTCAGTGTATTTAAAAAAAATTGTGATCAAGCAGGTAAGGTTTATTGCAGCTGGGGCACACCTGTTGGCTCTGCAATAGAGGGCCTGTCTGGTCACAAATTTTTCACATAAGGGGTTAGGTCCTCTTTAAGTACAGGTAGTCCCCAGGTTAAGGACCTCCGACATACGGACACATCCTAGATACGAACTAATGCGGCCTCCTTGCTCAATCCTGTGAAGGACAGAGGCTGGAAGGGGGAGGAGCGGTTTGTATGACTTGCAGAAGAAATCTTTTGCTAAACACAGATGAGGTTGAGGGTGATCTTAGTGGGGTGAGCTCTTTCTGCAGCCTTTTGTAACACTTTATTGACCAAGACAAACTCTGCAGTTGTTTATTTTTGCATATCAAAGCACAGCTTGCTCCAGAAGTTAATGTTATTGTCTAGGTAGGCTCCATAAAGTTTTTATTTTTGCTTTGTTTGTGATTAACTCACAGTGAGGATTTTATACAGTAACTGACACCATGCTGCCTAATAATATGTTGAGACAAACATCTGTCCTAATTGCATTTATTAAAACAATGTACCTGTTCTGACCTACATACAAATTCAACTTAAGAACAAACCTACCATTCCTATTTCGTATGTAACCCGGGAACTACTTGTATATAGAAATGTTATCTCTGAGTACAATGCTGGCTGTCTCTATAAAAGAAAACTACAAGAGCATGCCATTTGGTTTTCAACACTATTCCTGTGCTGTAGATTAACCGTGGGGGTTAATTTGTTTTACTGTAAATTCAGTGCTATTGGTTTCCATTTAATGGGTTTTGTAGAATGTTAATGAGAGACATGAAACTAACAGTGGGGGGCTAAATCACTCTTTAAAAAAACCCTGCAGGTTAAGCTCTATTTATATGCCACTGCAAAATGAATTAAAATTGAGCAGTGAAGTAATAGGAAGACGTAGTGGTCATAGGACCTAATATAGATGTTGGCCATTCTGTTGGGTCTTTCTAGGGGTCACAACAGGGAAGAAGGCCACGTTATAACTATCACTTCTCAGTCCTAAACAAGACAGACTTTTTTTATCCCTCAAAATATATTGGTTGTCCTTTTTGTCAACTGCTGTGTCTAATAAGGACAATTCTAGACTTGAAATAAACCATAGTATGAATAGGGAGCTTCCAAACCCCCAAACTAAACCCATGAACAAATACTAGGATACATCCCCAACATAAACATAAAAAGATAAATATAATATATATAAAATTTTAAAAAATGATACAACTCATATCATGTAGGACATGCTTTGGTTGTAGGATGATGATGTTCCAAGCTGCATATGTGGGCTTTTAAATATTAAACCTACGGTATGTCTCAAACATTACTCATACTGTCATAATCAGCCAATAACTGACTCCATTAGACCACCACCTTCTTTCTAGCACTGGGTCATCACTGAACAGATAATATTTGTTGCTACATTCAGATGATGTTCTGATGTTCCATACAGTGTTATTGTCTCAGTGTTGTATTTAGCCCTCCATTGCCTGCCAATGTTTGGCACTGATTACTTAAGCATGATGGAAAAGGAAAATTGAAAGTGTTTTACAGTATGTGCAAATAAGTTATCATTCGATAAAAGCAGATAATGGGTTGCGCCTCTGTGCTTTTTTGTCTGCTTTGCTAAGGCTTGCAAAATGATTTACAAAAAGCTTTAGAAAAATTTCATGTTGTAAACAGTGGCATTATGGTTCATTAAAGCTGCACAATACTGCTGAAAAAAACAATCTGTCAGAACATTTTCTTTAATTTTGGTTAGAGAAGGGAATGGCTAGTTTGTCATTTTTTTGTGTGTTCCGCTAGGGAATTTCTTCGCCCCTAAGGTCCTAGTGACCATGGTGTCACATCTGGCCAAGTTATTGCCAAACTTATAAATGATATAGCTATAGATGTGGCAGCTCAAGTGCTGAAACCTATCATTTTACATCGCTATAATGTTACCTAAATCCAGAAAAAATAACAGTTTTTTGTTTTTAACTTGATGTTTACTTTGTTACATACATAGAAACCTGTGAAATGAATTGGGAACCAACACTGGAGGGATTGCTGGATCCTACTATTTGTTGGAAATGTGTGATAGAATGTCAATTTTGTTGCAGAAATCATAAATAATAACAAAGCTATAGAAGTAACTAATTACTAAAGCTAAAAGGATTACTCTATACTTGTCTCACCAAAGTATTTGTTCAGTAACACCTACCATGTGGCTGTCAGGTTTTTGGGCGTTGACCAAGTGGAGATGTGCCACCATGCCTGCCATGGTTCATTACAGCTTATTTGTACAGCTGTCCATACTATGCTGGCGTCTATGGAAGAACGCACCAATGATTTCAAATTGACTGTTTTATTGGGGCCACCCTGGGGTAGCCATGAAATCATCACAATTAGCAGGTCAGCAGCAACATTTTTTTTATAAAATTGAATTTCTACAGTACAGGTCCACTTGTAACCATTGTTTTAAAGAAGATTTTACCATTAGCTAACCGATGAATGACATTTAGTTAGATACATCCCTATTTATTAAAGACCACTGCCATTTTTAAAAATAAAAATGTTTTTAACCCTTTGTTGCATCTCAGTGCAACTGATCTCCTTCAGCCTCTTTGTAGCTTTCATCTATCTACGTGCATTCAAGAAATAGCTTCATGACATTTCACAGGGTGGTTTCCCAATGGTGAGATATTCTGGTGCATAGCTGCTTGTAGTCTCCAATCCCAGAAACAAGTGGGAGACAAGTGGGCAGTCTATAGACATTAAAGTGCAATTAAACCTGTGCTACTCACCAATCCGCATTCTATCTCAGGGAGCTGCCATCTTCCTTTTATTCTTCTTCCAAGAGACGATCTTTGGTCATTGGCTGTGCCAGAATGACATAACCTTCATTTATCCCTGGCTTACACAAGGGAAGCTGGGAATTCCATTTTCCCTGGCAACTGAAGCTGGTGCTGCACATCCTCAGTTTGACATAAACCCGGAACAATCAGACAAGTTAGACAGATTAGTGCAGAAGGGCCATCACCTGTCCCTTTCTCCAATAATTACCTGCCTGATCGAGAATTTGTAAAAGCTGAATTTTAGTTGCACTTTAATGTATTTACATATTCAGTAAGGGCTTGTTCCTACTTTGACTCTGTATTGCAGTTCTGAAAACACAGTGCATTACCATTTGTGTTGGATTGTGTTATGCTAGGGCAGTTTATTTAAATGGGTTTTCCAATGCACCACTTCACACAAAAAGTTGCGCAATAAGCTTTTTGAAAAGTGTGACACACTGTAGGCTGCTTCAGTTTATAAGAATAAATAGCCATCCAGCACACCACGCCTGCCTCATTTGTTGTAATAATGCATGTTTCTGACTGTTAATAACACTGTTATTTGTCCCCTCAGGCACCTTTGATTCTGCCCTCACATTTACCCCCTATATTCAGAACATTACCAGGTCCTGTCACTTTCACCTGCGAAACATCTCAAAAATCCACCTTACCTATTTCCAGAGACCACCAAACTCCTTGTACACGCTCCTATCATCTCTCACCTGGACTACTGTAACCTCCTCCGCTCTGGTATTCCACTAACCCGACTCTCTCCTCTACAGTCTATTATGAATACTGCAGCCAGACTCATTCATTCTTCCCACCGCTCCTCTTCTGCTGTATCTCTTTGTAGTTGCCCCAACTCTCTGGAATGGTCTTCCTCCTATTTGGCTTGCTTCTACTTTCTGCTCATTTAAAAGAGCACTTAAAACCCATTGTTTCAAAGTTGCCTACCCATCTTCTTCTGTCTTTTGAAACCATCACTACTTCCCAGCACTCCATATCCCTCCTCCTACTGTGTGTTACTTCCTCACCTCTTAGATTGTAAGCTCTTCGGGGCAGGGTCCTCTCCTCCTCCTGTGTCACTGTCTGTATCTGTCTGTCATTTGCAACCCCTATTTAATGTACAGCCCTGTGTAATATATTGGTGCTATCTAAATCCTGTTTTTTTTTATAATAATAATAATAATAATAATAATACCACCATATAACACATAACTTACAACAACACAACTTACTGGTGGGAGCAGGCCTCAGTTTTAAAACATTTCTGTAGCTGCAGGCAATGTGATCAAATGTTTCTTCCAAACTGAGACATTGAAATCACAAAGTCTTATAGACTGTTAAAAGCCGGAAACCCAACTTTGGATATTAAAGGCAAAGTAACACCAAAATGCCTGTAGCTATCAAGGTCAATATTATTTTGGAAAATTGTAAATAGGTTATAATCCATATTCTGGGCACAGGTACATTTAAATTAAAACTGAATATTTAAAAATATTTTAAAAAAGTAAAATGTTCCATTGACATTAAGTTGACATTATTACCTATTCTAGTGATTGGGGTTTCATATATTGTAAATCTATTTATGAAAACATAAGGTTATATTTTGCATAATTTGTGCACTTATTTATAAACAATGTTGTGACCCATGACCTGAACATTTTCCGCTATTTCTTTCCCCAAGCCCAGGAGAAATAACTGAATTTGTGAGCGGCTTGGCAAGGATGTTACATTCCAAATAGAATTCACTAAAATGCAATTTAATAAGCATTGCTATAGCCCCTATGGTGCGATTTACTGGACAGGCCAAGCAATTGGTGATTGATGGTCCCTACAAATGTACAGCATAATCTACCTATTAAATTACCATGGAGGGTAACATGCATTGCTCAGAGCTCTGTCTTATGGCCGCCTTATTCTCCTAAGTGGCTCATCATTTCTGGGAAATATCATATTGGAATGTTTTTAGGAATTGGGAACATGATTGTGAAGTTCATGGTGCACACAGAAAATAATATATTTCTCTAATCTACCTGCATCTCTATAAAACACGACATATCGAGGAATGAAAACTGGCAGTTATGCAAATTACAGGAGGGAAAGTGTTGTACTATATAATGTTTAGTATCAAACTGAGTGCCATTAAGTAATATTTTATCATATGTAGCTGTCTCCTACAAAATGAGCCTCCTCCTGTGTGTGATAACACTTCTGTTCCCACATTCTGTAATTTTAGACCTGTATATAAAAAAGAAATATAACTTTGGGGCAAAGTATAAATTATTTAGTTATATGTAAATTACATTGACCCATAGCAGCAAACCTTCGTTTGGCTTGGGCAGAATTCTCTAAAGAGACTGCGGCACTATACAGTGGTTTTGGAATAAGGATTCTTTTTCAAAAGAAGTTTTTGAGCCATGTTATAATGTAATTTTAAAAAAACAAACAAAAACAAAATGTTGCCCTTAGGGGTCAATTTACACCATTGCATGATGAATTGAAAACCAATGCATGGCATAGAATCACACTACAGTGCATTGTGCTGTTAAAATGCTGAATGCATGATTTGTGGTCTGTTGCAGGTAAGAAAAGAAGCCATACATATATCTTCGCCATAGCTAAGGTAGTACTATTTATTATTCACACTTTCTTATTGCAGTAACATCCCAACACACTGTACAGTGCAGGGCTAAGCATTACAGTGGAACCAATTGTGTTGGTGCACAGTATTAGTAAAAATGTGCTTAAAGAGGTGCCGCTTGCTTGTCATCTGCCCTCCCCTTCCATTCACCAGAATAGTACTGTGCTCTTTTATTCATCTGTCATTGGAAATGATCATGAAAGATTGTTTCCAGCGACAATCCTGACGTCTGTTGGACATCTGTACTGGGCACTGTAATATGCACTGATGAAACACGACAGAAACCAAAAGTGTGAATTGCCCTGCAAAGTAAAAAGAGCATGTTCTCCTTAATTCTTCATTACCAGGATTCTTATCTTAACTTTGTTCCCTACATCATTGTTGACAGACATTGATGGGAACAGAAGGATATACCCAAGGGAGAAATGAGCTGAGTGCTAAATGGGGGATAGGATTTCTTCACATTTCAGGATTAATAGGATGTTGGGCTTGTGGCATTGAGTGAAGACCTCACCATTCGGACATTGATCAGATCTGGACTGCAGTCAGTGAAATATGCTGGGCATGTACATAGCTACGTGCCAACTTTTATACATGTACAATAACTGTACCAGGCAGGGGGAAGTGTTCCACCTCCAATTTTGCATAATGAAATAAAAGTAATCCTGCATAAGCACATTATACTTTTGCTTTTGGAAGGCGCTATAACACTGGCAACAGTTTATTCATTTTGATGTGCTCAACTAAATATTTCCTTAACCTAATTTTAACTTCATTTATTTAGATCCACCTATTTAAAGTTTGATAAATGTGCTTTCTCATAAGGCATACCAACCCAAATGTGCCTCATTCTTTCAGATTGTCCTGGTGGTGTCCAACTTATCCAGGTAGCCAATGTCCCAGAGCCAAGCGCACATTTTAGCACCTGGCTCCTACAAATAGTAAATAGGTCTCCCGCCCAACTGTAAAAGCATCGGCAGGTCAAAGAAGCAGCTGAAGGCCGAGCAAGAGCAGCGACACAGGACTCTTTACAATGCACCCCCATTACCCTCCAATTCCTCATTGACACTACAGCTGTGTTCACACTATAGAATTATGTCAGAATAATGCAGTATATCACTTTAAATGTCTAATGGACCAAGGACTTCTGGTGTTTCAAGAAGCTGATGCAGAATACCGTGTGTTGCAGTAACATGATGGTAAAAAACAGAAGCTAATGCATTTTTTTGACCCATTGACAGTAATGCATTTTTTCCCCTTACTGTCCACTAATTTAAAGTTGTTCTTCCTCCCACAGACACTGATGTCATGTATTTTTGTCACCTTGACCACCACCACTGGACAATTTTTTTCTTACTGCCCATCCCTACTGGATAATTTACTTTTCACTGACTACTAGGCATGGTCTCTTCCCACTGATGGTGGGCATTTTTTTTAGTGTGCAGTGTATACAATAGGTAGGCTCAGACTCTATTTAACCAGGCCACTTGAAGCCGTGCCTAATATTCAGCACAATGCAACAACTCCCATCAAGAGCACCATCAATGCTCATCCCAAAACTTTCTCAAAATCAGGGTTAGAGGTATGCATAATGCAAGATTTGTGATCTATCTGCTTACTATGAGGCTTCAAATACTCTAGCAGTCCTTGGAGGACACGTGGTACACTTGTAATCTATTGGACTTGGCATCAAAACATAGACTTTTTCTGAAAATGATGCAGGTCAGGGTTATGGAGACTTGCTGCAGTTTAGTTGCAGATTGATTTAATAAATGTTATGACAAAAGATTCCATCCTGTAGAAAAGAAAAATGCTGAATATTGAAAACTGTTGAAGCATGACTGTTAAGAATTTGTGGATGTGAAGAGCCTGAGTGTTACAATCAGAGCTATCTCTCACCTATTCAACCACATTTTTGGATAGAAATTTTCCCTAAACACAAAAACGATCTAATACTTTACTTTACCTCTTTTGGTATTTTTATTGCTCTCTTTTTGCTCCCTATTGGAGGGATTTACCACTATGTTTTGCATGATGACTACTGTCACCAAAACAAAACTTAAAAAAAAAATAGAATTGTCCCCAGAATCCAAAAGGGACACTTGTTCCAGGGACAACTGTTTATTATGGCAATTAAATTCAACATGGGGGTACTGTTGCAATTTATCCAAGTCAATTAAAATCTACTTACTGTCACCAAAGTGCAACTATTATTATTAGATACCAAATAGCTGGGAATAGGCTAATTATCCATTGGATGGGTCATATCCTGGTAGCCAAAACATTAGAGAGTAAATGGCTTTACTCATACAATGGGATCTCTCATTTTGTTGTGACAGGAGTCTTGACCGTATATTACTATTACATTCAACAGGATTTTAACTACTTTATACATTTAGAAGAAAAACTTACACATGGATTCCAAGGATTCCTAATCTATAAACCATTTAAGAAGGCTGAGACCTTTCAGTTACATTTTCCATTTCTCACTGTCCTCCCTTTGGAATTATTAGTAATATGCTGCTATTTTAATTCAATTTCTGGGTCTTTTTTAAGTTTAAATATTTATTTATACTTTTACATACTATACCATTTTCCCACCACATATACATCATATAAAAAAGCTCATTCTACTTCAACTAGCTCTATAATAATATAGTGTTACCTTTAACCCCTGCAAAAAAGTTGCATTTACAATGTGTTAAATGTTAAACCGCATTTACAAATCACTGTATGGTTTAATATGCTGTTTATATTATAAAATATATATTAATATATGAAAAACCCCAACACGTTATATATTTTTTGAAAGCAAAGAAGTTGTAGCATGAAAAGATGGTAACTGCAAAGATTTATGTTGTACAATACTTGCAGGATCTGTGTTTTTATTAAAATATTGCACAAAGTAATGTTTTTTGCATGAAAATAAATAAGAAAAGATATGCATTGAAAGACATCAATTTTAAGCGGGACTTTAAAGCCAGAACCATCAATATATTACAAAAATACAATTTTATTATTAATAAAAAAACATTAACAACAAACATCATTTCAAATGCATAAAACATAATAAAATCATGGGTGTATATAAAGACCTCTCCTTACAGAATACGCCCAAAGGGTTTAAATTCTGAATTGCTTCTCGACGCGTTTCGCAGAAAAAAATCCACTTCTTCAGCAGGAAGGAGAGGAGAAGTCTGATGTTTGTACTTCCAGCAGCCCTCTTATTTAAAATTTTTGCAAGGAAGGAGGTGGTTATGGCGGCAATGGTATATTCAAATCCCGTTTAGCTAATTAGTGAGTAATCTCTTTAAATTTTCAATATAAATCTGAGTGTGACCCTAAGTTTCATGTCCTTCAGTCCTCAAACAGATATACGAACATACAGCCAAACAGCACAAACATGTTCCTATCCCATCGGCTTTCCTTGCAAGTGAATCGCTGACCACCTCCTTCCTTGCAACAATTTTAAATAGGAGGGCTGCTGAAAGTACAAACATCAGACTTCCCCTCACCTTCCTGCTGAAAAAGCGGATTTTTTCAGTGAAACGCGTAGAGAAGTAATTCAGAATTTAAACCCTTTGGGGGTATTCTGTAAGGAAAGGTCATTATATACACCTACGATTTTATTATGTTTTATGTATTTGAAATTATGTTTGTTTTTAATGTTTATTATTAATAAAATTTTGTTATTTTTGTAATATATTGATGGTACTGGCTTTAGAAGTCCCGCTTAAAATTGATGTCTTTGATTGGATATCTTTTTCTATGAATGTTAGGGATGTGGCCTGTTTAAGATAAAGAAATGTATATAGGTGGATGTTTCTTTAAATATGAAAATAAATAAATTGTTGGTGCACTTAGTACTGTACAATACCGCCCTTAATTGCCAACAATATTCCCTGTTACACTTTGTCTCATTCTCTGCATGGTTTGTTCCCTATTCCTGTGTATTTTATAATCTGTACTGGGTGTTTCCTATTCCTTTATACTTATTTCTCTCCTCTGTGTTTCCTATTCTACTATGCCTCATCCTATGCTCTGCACCGCGCCTTCCCTATTCCTCATTTTTTCTTTCTGTACTCTGGGCTGTGTGTTCCCCTTTCCCTACGTCTTCTTTCTGTACTCTGTGCTATGCTTTCCTTATTTAACTGTGCCCTATTCTTTTCTCTGCACTGATTGTTCCCTAACCCTCAATACTTCTTTTTGTACTTTGTGCTATGCCTTCCCTATTTGCCTCATTCCATACTCTGCACTGGTTGTTCCCTATACCCGACTGCTTCTTCCTGTACTCTGTGCTGTATGTTCCCTATTAAAATCTGTCTCATTCCATACTCAGCACTGTGCATTTCTTATTTATCACCTCTTTTTCCTGTACTCTGCACTGTGCATTCCCTATTTCTAACCTTTTTCTGTACTCTCTGCTATGCGCTCCTTATTTGACCGGCCTAATTGCATACTCTGCACTGTGTGTTCCTTTTTCTTTCTGTACTCTGTTCTTTGTGTTCTCTGTGTGCCATTTCCGCACTCTGTGCTATCTGGAAACCCCTAGTATAAAAAATGAATGTAATGGCAATAAAAGATGCTTCACAATGGCTTCATTTATTTTCAATAAGTTAAATGCATTGTGTTTTCTATATGATATTTCATATATATTGTGTTTTTCAGGAGTGTTAGGTTTGGCAGAGCTTTCTCCACAGAAAATTTGATCTTCAGTCTTCACAAAAGCTTGGATTAATGTTTTACCAGGTTGTGTGTTATGAATGCCCAAAAGAACAACTGTGGGATATTGGGTTTCCATTAAATGTTGGGTGTACTATTGATAATTTGTGGAGAAGTTTTGAAATGTGTGGGCACTCGGAAACAGGGAGATGGATATGACACAGAAACAAATGTGATGGATATTAAAGCTCCTAGATGATCAACAAATTTGCAAAGATCCACAGACAGCCTGTGGCTAGGAAATTGGAACCTGGGCAGACTTCCACATTGCCACACTAGCATAAGAGGGCTGCAGATGCTAAACTTTTTCCGATGTTTTAATTATTTCTGGGCTGACTTGCTGCCCAAATTTTGATAGGGTTCATGAATAAAAAACAATCATTTTAAAGTTGTAAACCTATATCTGAGCAAAAATAATTTCAGTAAATTGCCTACCATCTGTGCCCTGCTCAGTTCTCTGCTGGACTACAGAACAACTTCCTTTCATGTTATGGAGATGAGGAAAGGGGAGATGTTCATGTAAGGAGTAGAAGTCCATAATAGGCGTATTACTAGAAGAATTACCAGGTTTCTCTGGTTTCCTCATTTCCATATGTGATGCTGAACCTCAGTGATGGGCAGTGACAGTAAGATATAGGAGGCAAAAGCTAGATGATGTCGGATTTCCTCCAGAATTGGGCAGGAACTGAGAAGACGTCTTCTATGCAACAAGACTAAAGGCTGGAGCTTTTTTTTACTATTGGATTCTGATACACTTTATAATTAAGTGGATTTTCTGACTCCAAAGCACATTTGCTACATTTACTTGGTTCAATTGGCTGTTAACTGATTGATTTTATTTACCGCTTGGAGTTGCTAAATACATCTTTATGTAATATAGACTTGTAAAGCTTTACCAGTTCAGTAGGGAATAATATGCAATTGGATCTTGTAAATTCCTTTTCTATTGATCTCCTCTTCTCTAAATTGCTAATTACTACAGCTTTGCAGTGCACATCATCTCACTCACATCAAATGAATAAGAAGAGTTCACCCATACTAGGACTAATCTGCCGGAGATTAGCTCAAACACTCCAGATCTTTTTTAACCTAAACTGCTTCCATCGCCCATTGACCTGTGAAAATGACAAACAGTCCCAGGGGTTCAGTTTATGGAATATAATAAGACAGGGAACCAATCCTCTATTCACACAACAGTTTCCTTATCCAAACACAGACAGAGGGGCTTAGGTGGTCCTCTTAAATTATTAGAGCTGCAGGCATGTTTTAAATATTTTCCCCTGGCTGAAGTGACATTCTAGAAGGTTTTTCTAATAAACCCACAATGATTTTCCTGGCTCATACCTTGGCATAGGCAAACATTATTTTAAAGTTGTATAGATCATGGAGAAATAAACAGGAAGCTAAATATGAGAGGGCTTTATTGGGTCAGAGATGATCCATATGGATGCACAATTTAAATTCACAAGAGAAAGGAGGTAAAACTAAAAATTTCCCCAAGAAAAGAAAAATTCTGGTGGATCTCTCTAGTAGCTGGTGTCTTCTATTTCCCTTCCATCACTACTACCTTTCACAAACTACAGTCAGCCTTTGAATTTTTGGCCAGTGGTCAGATGCTTGTTTCCCCATCGAATGCTGTGCTTTCCTTTTCCAATTCATATATGTCGCTAATAGGGATGATCAGAATTTACATATTTGAAATAATTCTGAATTCTGTCTGTTTTACAATCTGATATTCACAAGTTCTGACTTTTTAAATTGCAGTCAATAGGAATATCAGAACTTTGTAGTTTTTAGGGTTAAATTGTCACCATATTTGGTGGGATGTCTGTGGGATCTGTGGGACCATGTACCAAAATATAAAATTGTACAAAAGCATGTCATGTTGAAACGTAGCTGGGAATGGCTGTTTTTTAAATGTAGAGGCAGGGGTCTGGTTTTTGCCAAAAGGAAAATGAGCTACATAATTTTTGCCCTTCCTTTTATGGCAAACTAGATTTCAGAGGATATTGAATAGAGAGGGGGCAAGCACAAGCTCCCTGCCCCCATTTTTTATCCATGAAGGTGACAGAAGGGAAAAGTAGAAGTCTTCCATCTGGATTTCTTTTTAATGTGTTAGGCCTGCTTTATGTATTTTTAACATTTATAGTTTTTATTTATTTTTGCTAATAAAATTGTAATACATACTAGGGTACAATGGGTTATCTAAATAGGCAACACATACACAGCAAAACAGAAACAAAACTTTAACTGGCTCATCAGAACCTTTTTCATGGATCAGAGAACTGTAATGAAAAGTAAGAATAGAAGCACAGCGAAATGAGTAATCTTCTCTACATTTACACTGACATTTAGATGCAACTGTAAAAGTGAATATCTTTTACATGAAGAGTTATGGTTTTAGTATAATGTAAGTATAGGCCAATACAATTTTTTATAAGTATTGTTTAGAGGGTAAATTCAATTTCCATGATACCATATGACAGGCCTGCCATTGCTGAGCTCCGCTTCTTTTAAGATGCGGACAGTCAAGCTTGACCTTACTTCAAACCCAGGAATACAGATCAGGACTTCTGAAGGAGATCAGTAATGGCAATAATCTTTTCATGATGGACTTCCTTTAAATTCAATGAGGCTGACAAAATACTTTAATAGCAATGGCAGCATGAGCAGCCAGGGAAGGAGATATCTCAATGGAGAACTCTATTATACTTCTTCACATCTGAACTGCAATGTCAAAGTGTGACTCCAGCCGAATGGATAATCATTTGGTTTACATAGATTTGAATTCTTTTTTTAGCTCCATTTATCACCTCTATATCTCTAATCTGCTCATATTATCACACTGGTGCTCACTATGTTCTCCTTTTTCTTTTCCGAAAACAAAGTAGGATGTAGAACCAAACCTGCAATATAATTGGGCCTCACTGGCACTCACTTTTATTTTCAGCATGATTTCAGCTCAAAGGGGGATAACCAATGGTAATATAAAGTAAAAAAAAACAAAAAAAAAACTGTTTTTTAGTTGCAAAATATATTTTGCCACATCCTGGCTTAATCAATACAAAGTGAATATACAAAAAATGGGAGCATGGAATTATTCAAGCTTTATTCATAAATATATTGAATTGATTTCTTTAACCATATAGTAATGCAATACATATAATTTCTCCTAAGAAATCACACCATACAATAAGAGGTTTCAAAAATAATCTGAAATGTCCATAATTCAAATTTTGTGAACAGTCCCAATATCAGAATATGGGTTCTACACATTTCTTGCAAAGTATTTCATCAGGAATTAAATATGTATACAATAAGAACAAAAGCTAACAGCTAAAAACAATCTACTGGAATGGAAATCAGTGCACGAACCTCACAACTCAAGCTTGGGAATATTCACTGCCAATTAAAATTATATAGAGATAGTAACAAAGGAGATTTTTGTAAATGCTACAGTCTGCAATCCTGCAAATACCCCACAATGCAGGTGACCAAATGATGCAAGTGCTTGGGTTCATGTTGGGACATATCCAATTAACTTCCATTCCATAGGTTTTAGCTGTTAGTTTTTGTCTTTATTGTGCACAGTATTTATCTCCTCATTACTCCTGATGAAGTGCATTGCATGAAACGCGTAGTTTTTTGGCACACCTATGTCCTCCTTTTGGGACTGTTTATTACTCCATGCTTAAATTATGGACATTTGAGAATACTTTTGAAACCTTGTATTATGGTGTGATGTCTAAGTAAGAATTCTATGTATGACTACCGGTATATGGTTTTATAAATAATTTTATTATATTTATGAATAGAGCTTGAATCATTTTATGCTATTTTTACCTTAACAGTCAAGTTCTTTGTATATTTACCTAATATCATGTAAACCTTTAGGTAATTATATCTGTAGTGTTTAAATATAACTTTAGAATAAATATAACTTTGGAGTAAGAATAACTTTTAAAATAAATACATAACTATTTTTGTATGGTGTCCTTAAGAAAAATGTAGTACTTCCTGGCACAATGCAACATTTGCAGAGTCAGGAAAAATTGTAATAACTCTGAAAGTTATTGATGTGTATAGAGATAAAATATACGGGCTGCTTTCATATGATATTGCATAGTGCATTGAACTGTACAATCCATACCAATCAATTTGATTTCACTAGTCAATAGCGGTCAATGAGTCAGGAATAATGGAAGTTGCTTTACGGCACTTTACGCAGCCATTGCACTTTGCACTAAAGTGTTATTAATCCAGAGTATTAAATCACTACAAAAAATAGGTTTTTGGTTACAATTATTTTTTATAATAATTTAATTGTACTAGTGTGGCAAATATATAAACATCTCTATTGCTAAATAGCGTTTTGCTGTGGTAAAGAGAAGGTATATGCATCTTAGAGGGTTTTCATTAGCCAAAATTTGGTGTTTCCTCGTATATATTTTATAGCGTGCAGAGAATTTAAATAAAGCACTTCCTGTATTTGTTTGGATGTTTGAAGCAAATGCAGATTAAATGTAAAAGTAAAAATATTGCTGTATAAGTCTAGTAATTTTAGAGAATAAAATGTTCCCATCTTGAATGAGCATACGCATGGGTTTTAATGCTTATGCCAAATGCTGTTGCGCATGCTCAAGCTTTGTATCAAAAGGGAATGTTTAGAAAATCAGTAGGAGTTTGGTTTTGTATGAAGGTGTTAAAACGCGGTCAATTATAAAGGTATTTGCTCACCCAGTCCTCCGCCTCCACAAGCACAGTGCATTCATTTTTTCTTCCTTTTTTGTTTATACACATTAAAATGTACATTCTAGGCCCAATATTACATAATCCTCTCCCAATATATTATATCTTTTCTTAAAACTGGAACCCTATAGAATACAATGTTTCCAGTTACATTTTTTATGGTTTGGTAACTCTGTCATACAAAATTTGCTCTACTGTTTATCAAACCCAAATTTTCCATACAAAAACTGATGAAAAAAACTAATAATGGTATATCAGACAAACACAACACATAATATTAAACAACACATCACAAAATATTAAAAATAAGTTTATGTTAGGTAAATAGATACCAAACAAGTTAAGACCCAAAATCATGTGTGTCAATGAAATAATAAAACAAGGTACCCTGACTTGGTCTTAAACAACACTTTAAAAGCATTTAAAGCTTATTGATTTTGAGTTAACAAAGATCTCTGGCTGGAGAATTCTTCCTTGTCCTCTGGCGTTTGTGGTGATGTATGTAGTCTGTAGCCTGTATGTAGTACACCATTGTCCTTACGGATATTTTTATATAAGTGCATAGGGGGATCTTGAAATTATTTATGTTTACATTTTAAAATGGTATTTATGTTTGCATTTTAAAATGGTATTTATTTATTTTTGTTGTCATGTGCCAACTGTGAACCTTCTGTAAGTGCTCAAAGAAAGCAATTCTAAGTTCTAGGTGGTAACCTACTAGATTGTAAGCTCTTTGGGCCAGGGTCCTCTCCTCCTGTATCACTGTCTGTATTCGTCTGTCATTTGCAACCTCTATTTAATGTACAGTGCTGCGTAATATGTTGGCGCTATATAAATCTTGTTTATAAATAATAATAATATTAATAATAATAATAATAATAACAAGCCCAATTGGCCTTTGAATAAGGTAGATGGCAAGGTAGTACAGTGGACTGAGCAGAGTTATTTTTAAGATATCCTGTGTCACATTTTTTCTCATATGTATGAGTTTGCAATAAATATTATTTACCATGCTGAAGAAAGACAAACCATGAGAAGCTTTGAGTCTATGGAATTTTTACAATGTGATCTCTTTTATTATTTGGCGTCTCCTATTAGGAATGAGGATTTATTATTCCACCAATTTAGCTTTAAGAGACAACTCTTGTTTTTAGTTAAATTCTAACTTTTTGTCTGAACCCATAATGCACTACATATCCTTTTTATGAGTTTCAAAGTGAAATATAAAAGGGATCCAAATAGTGTGTGTTGGCAAAAGCTGACAAAGGATTTGTGTATTTTGCCTTCAAAGCTATATTAAATTGTCTCCCCATTGTTTAATATTTTGTTTGTCATTGATATATGTTCCTCATGCCTCAATGTCTGGTTTCTCATGCCTTTGGTTTGCTTTTTACCCCACTAAAGGTTGGAATTCAATAGTCAGACTCACCCTTCAGAGATTTCATTGGGTTTTGGGACAAAGCTTGGTTTGTCCAACGTTTGAGCATGTTTCGTATAACTTGTTCACCCTTATTCATTATTTGTCAGACACAGGGTAAAAAGTATTTGCTATATTTAGCAAAGGTGTGATCCATGACTGGGTGCAGATTGTGTCGGAACAATCGTTTTCTAAAGGACTAATTATTTTTTTTCCAAAGTTCTTTTTCAGTTTAGAAAATCAGCTCAATCTCCTAAACTATAGTTCATTGAGTTCATCTTGATTTTCCTGCTGCACTTTATTATGTCCCAACAAAATGTCAAAGGCAGACATGAAGTCCAAAATGTTTTGAAAAGGTCAACACTGATTTGACAGTTTTTAAAGTTCTATACAGTGTACATTAAAGGTATACCAAACTTAAAATTATACTTTTTTTTCTTTTGTCAGCCCTTCCAACAATTTGAATAAAAGAAATTCATCTAAAGCCAATTTAAGCAGGCTAATTGTTTTTTTAATATTTTAGAACAAAGTAACATTACAGAAGACATGCTAGCCGAATATAGTTTTTTTAAATCTTCTGCAACCAGTTCTGGATCTGTCAGCGAAGGAGGCTAAATACACATACTGGGAACAGATGCACCTGTGAGTGGATGAGCTTGTAAGAAGTGTGTTTGTTGATGGCTTTGCTATATAACGTATTGATGTTATTATTAAAAAGTATTTATATAGTGCATATAGGGGTTGCAAATGACAGACAGTGACACAGGAGGAAGAGAGGACCTTGCCCAGAATCACAATCTACCAGAAACCACAATCTAAGAGATGTTTGATTAAAGGAACTTTTTATATTAATATTATTTGGACAAATAACTTGCACCTGTAAGGAAATATAAAAAATATAGGCTTGCATATTTGATTTTCTTGACTGTCTATCACTTCTATACCACTTCTGCATAGCAAATTGATCTAACCTCTTTGGAGTTCTAGGGTCAGGAAACATGTTTGGTGAGTATTGAGCTATTTTAATTACATTTTTCAAGAGGAAGAGAACAAAAATCTACATACTTACTTTTCTAAATTCTCTTTCTCACATTGGGCATAAGGTGAGTCCCCCAGATGCTCTCTAAGCAAACAAAGATCTCATACTCTGCCAAATCCTCCAACCATACCTGTTTAGCATATTTACATCCATTTGCTACGTAACACCTTATCATCCTACCCCAAAGATGACTGGAACAAAGAAGAAAGATGGCCAATCATAGCAGCTACTGCTGCTGAACAAGGCACTGCCCTATCAGAAACCCAGGTTGCAACCACAGAGGACCTGACCGAAACAAGTGGCTACAGACTGTTTGGCCCAACCATCAAGTCATGCAAGTCAGTAGTCTGCAGCAGACATCCACTCCAGTATCAAAATTACCCCAACACCACCCGAAGTCTCCAAACTCTTATCCTTAAGGCATGTGAATCAGCAATATTAATCCAGATAGCCACACTCCGTGTTGAATTCATCGATTGTAGCTTCCTGCATTACTGGCAAACTCATTAGGTATTTTTGGGTTTGCATGGGGATTTAAAGAAACCTGTTTATGCAGATGTAATTTTAAGTTCTACAGCACATTTTTTTTCATGGTAGACCACAGTTTAACAACATAATTTACTTTTTACATGTTGTGTCAGACAACCCTTCAAGAATGTGAGTGATAGTCAACAGAATGCTTCAGATCCCTCAACAGTAACAAAGCCATATGTCTAATAATGGATGTCAATCACAATATCAGTAGACTAGCTTCAACTGTGCACTGCCACTTCCCTTTGTAATTAAGTGGAATTGATCGGGGAAATAAATGACAGCCACAAGCTGATCGATGACAATCATAAATCTCCATCAGAAGGATTAAATAACTGAAAACAAAACAAATACAGAACTGAACATGCGTCACAACTTCACCGGCCTTTGTCTCAGCGCAGAGAAACAGATGGAACAGGAAAGTTTGTAATTCTCCATGGTTAATTAGAAAGTTCAGCTTAATTGAAAAACATTTTACACACCATCAGAGACATAATTAAAGGCAAGGGTTCAGTAATTCATTGGTGATTAGTGCTTAAAAATTAAAAACAACACAGAATAACAAATAATGAAATTACATTTTTACTTTTTTTTTTAGATATAGGTCTGGAAAGAACTTTTCAATATAAAAAGTAATTAAGTAATTGTGTATTGTAAGAAACAAGTATGTGCAGTAGTTATATGATTACTGTTGTTAAAGCAGAACTGAACCCACGAGGAGTTCCATCACAGGGCACCACTATCTTCCTACCATTCTTCCTCCCAACAATGATCTTTGGCACAATCAGACACGCAAGACACATTATTGCAGAAAGGACATCGCCTATCCCTTTCTGTAATAATGAACTGCCTGATCATGCAAACTTACAAGTTGAACTTCAGTGCCACTTTAATGCCAAGGTTATTGCTTTGAAATTCTGAATTATTGCATAAAAGCTAAATTCCAGACAAACTGGTAAATACACAGAAAAAATACATATAATAAAACTGTTTAACCTGCCAACTATTTTTTATTCCTGTCTATTAATTCCTAAGATTTTTAGCTTTATCACATATATATAGGCTATACCCTACCGTTTATTAGCCACACAATGTCCTTAATCTTCTGGACTGAATAATGTCTAGCATTACTCATCCTGGAAAAGTGAAGGCTATAAATACAAGGCGTCAGAGGCCCCAATGGAGCGTCATTATGGCACTCTTCACTCAACAAGTACTAATTCAGAGAGTGGGACTGATGCTTTCACGTCAGTGCTGCTCTCTGTATGAGCCCCAGCCTGGAGAAGTATAAAAAATAAAAGAACAACAAAAAAAGCAAAACATACAACCAGTAAGGGACATGAAACAAAAAGTTGGGCTATCATTTGTGAATGTTATGGTTGCTGGAGTTTAGATATATAGTACCCATATGGCAACATTTCTCAATCATAATCATGACATGAACATGCATGGCCAGTGCAGACTGTCCAGCACCAGACTTGACTCCTGACTGCTACAGGAAATGTCCTAGAAATTCCACCATAGTTGGTTCATTCTTATGTGAAGGCTGGGCATTCTTTCATAAACCATTGCAAATATACCATTGTTCCACAAACCTATCGGTCAGATTGGATGATCTTTACGATTGTGGATAGTGATATGATTGATAAGTGACAACTTGGTAAATTAGGAAAAACTGTGATTTTATGAAATATATAAATTCTAAATTAAAATATTGGAGTGGCTTAATTCTGTATACTGTTTTTTTAACTGAAAAAAATAAAAAATATCCATTACCACATTACCATGTACAACTTTAAAACAATTTTTATATATAGTGTAATACACCAATTCACCTCTTCTAATATATACTGTGCTGCATACCCTCATAAGTATATGGTAAATGAAAAAACGAGAAAACACGGGGTATTTAAGGTGCAGCAATATAATGAAAAACCAAAAGTGGATCAAACACAATGTTATACTTCACAATTGTATACATGTGTGAATTAATCCTTCCCCACTGGACAAAATGCAGTGGGGGGGGGGAACAAGTTAATGATTACTTAGCGAGCAGAAATAAGGTATAAGGGGACGTAAATGTTGTGTCCCGACGTGTTTCACCTATATATGCTTCCTCAGGGGACTTGTGGACATAGGAGTGCAAGATTAGAAGCAGGTAGATTTAAAAGGAATCATTGCCGTGAACAAATGATGAAAAGACATCAAATCAGATGCTTAAAATGCAAGGGTACCTGATGGTGGTTCTGTCTGTTGGAGATTGGCTGCCAATCTCCAACAAACAGCACTACCATCAGGCACCCTTGTTCCAAGGATATTTTTTTACATAATTTCAAAGCCTTTTCAAGAATCTGATTTGATGTCTTATCATTTAATCACAGCAATGATTCCTTTTGAATCTCCCTGCTTCTAATCTTGCACTCCGATGTCTACAAATCCCCTGAGGAAGCTTATTTCTGCTCGCTAAATTTTAGGATTATTTCACACATGCATAAAATTGTGAAGTATACCATTGTTACCATGTGTTACCAAGTATACCATGTGTTTGATCCACTATTGGTTTTTCAATAAGTTACTACTACATAAATAATAAAATAAAAAGTTGTAAATGAAAGAAATGACAGGACATTTTACTAACTATAATTTTTAAATTCAGCTTTACATACACTTTGGCGCTGATTTACACAATAAATATGACATTCATGGAAACATTCCCTGCTGGAAAAGCAATCATTGCCACTGAATGGCATGGACCTGGATGATTCACCACCTGGGAATGTTCCAGTGAATGTCATTGCTATATAAATAGACCCCTTGTGATTCCAATGAGCTATAAACTGATGTAAATGAACTCTCATTTACAGGAAATGCTTTATTTGCATTTTCACTTAGACCACAGGTCACCCTAAATGTTCTGCCACCAGCAATTTTGTTGATAGATAGATGTTCTGGGCTTGGAAATAAGGTGAGAACTTGGCAGCTTTGGTCTTTAATGCAAAAAAGTTGTTTTTGGTTAAATTTGTTGTGTTATTTAAAAAAAAATAAATTAGGACAAATTCACTCATCTCTACTTAGCATATGACAAATATTTCAAGTCAGGCGTTCATTAGACCAGAACAGATTAGAATACCTTTACCTACAAAATCATTCTGCCTATTCACTCATTACAAAAGCCATGGACATTTGTTTTTTTCTATCCCAGCTGGAGAATGTAATGTGGACCCTTTACAAAGCAATCAGTTATGTACAAGCTCATATTTGGTGAATGATAATAGTATTTTGATACAACTCATTGCACAAATATAATAATTTCCAAGTAAATCTGTAAACAAAATTAGTATATTTTAAAAGGTCCAGTTACTACAGTCTGAATGCAAATTTGATTAAATTATGACAATGTGACACAACTAATAGGGCAAATGAAACTGATCTGTTTTGTCTAATATTTATGTAATAATCAAATTCAGCAGTTGACAACCTGAAAAAACAATCAGTGGACAAATATGAATAATATGATGAAGATAATATGCTTTGGGGATTCGCAATGAACTTGAAGAATTGGAGGTCAGTGTTAAAGTGGAACTAAACCCCACTTGTCCCTGTTCTTCCTTACAGTCTTTGGCCATACAATCATGAAAAGACATTCTGTTTTCTATTATTGCTTGTTACTTGGGACATGTTCCCATGGGTCTCCATGACTCCTCCTCCATGCAAATTTTGTAACAATATTTTGTCCAGGGCAGGCACGGGCAAACTACGGCTCGTTAGGTTTTTTTATCTGGCCCATTGAACTCTCTCTCTACTTCAGCGGCTCTGCTAAAGTAAATCTTCAGTCCGCGGCTCTGGACAGTGCCCTCCCGAGCAGGGTCAGGAAGAGGACCTCGCTGGGGTGCCGCACCGGCTAGGGTCGCAGACCATGTTCCCTGTACAAATCCCGGGTTTGGGGAAGTGGGCAGAACAACCGGCCCACTCTCCCATCGCAGGCTCAGATCTATGATGGGAGAGTGGGCAGGGTTATGTCATCATGACGTCACGTTCAGTGACACCTGTCTCGGCGCTTCATCCATCTGATCCTGGCCATTGTAGCCCCTAAGCCAAAACGTTTGCTCACCTCTGGTCTGGGGCCGTGAAATAAACACAAAAAGTTGACACTGATTCAGTAGGTAAGCACATTTTCTTAGGACATGCTAGGAGTGAATAACTTCAGAAAGTAACTAGGGACATGAGGGATAGCAAGGGTTAAATGGGGGGGGGGGTTGTCTAGCCACTAGGCGCTCCATGTGAATTCAGCTTATTTCTTGCACCACTTGGGTGTTGTTAATATCCCACTCAGCACTTTTTGTTCCCTGCTTCTTACCATTCTATTATACACACAGTTTTTAGTTTTCAGTTTTCTGTTCCGCTTTTACTTATTTCTTGGACTGAACAAAAAAGACAGGATTTTCTCATTGTTAGGATAGAGGTTTGACACAGTATAAACCCTGATATTGTTGACAGGCCTATCAGCTTGTCCAGAAAAATGCCAAATAAACAGTTTGTAACTGATTGATATCTGGACAAGCAGGAGACTCAAATCATGTTTTCTGAAGCACACCAAGGAAAAGAGAAATTCCAGATATTAAAAAAAGTTTCATCATTCTATATTCCAGCAGAAGTAGTGAGGTGGTTTTTGACCAGCATTTTCATATTTTGTATTATTTGTTACAAAACATGTTTCACAGAACTGTCTGAGAAATATTATCATATTTTTCCATGTCAATGATAAAATGAAAGCCTTAAAGAAGGTCCCTGGTCTAGACAAACTATTATTTTTAGGCAGATCTGTTTAGGACCCTGTTGTAATGAAGTATTGTGTTAATTAAAATACATTCTCAGGCAACTGTCTCAGCCCAAGGAGCAAACTTTACAGATATAATTTGGAAGCCTTTACGAGTTTCGCAATACCAGTGTTTTTTTTTTAAGGTTTTAGTGTATCTAGCCTTATGTTAAGGAGAAAAGGGGATGGGAAGGTTTGTATTCCTAACACACTTCATTGTTCACCTTTTGTGACAATGTTGCTCTGGATCACAAGGTGAAAATGAAGGGGGCTAAAGAATAAGCTAATGCAACAGCCACATATAAGGACTTGCCAGTGAAGGTCTCATTTATCCAGACCATTGTATATCTAGTAGTAATTATTCACATTTATTAGGACTTGGGTCAAGTAATATTGAAGTCGTTTTGCAGCTTTCCAAGTTTTACCAGTGTAGGAAAACACCCCAGAATTATACCAACTCAGTACAAACAGCTCAATCTAAACACTTTGAAATGTGATGTTGCAGATGTTGATTGTCCAAAACCAGTAGGTGGAATGTTTTGTCCATTCACCTTGTTCTATTTACATAATCCTATACTTGGTGTCAGGAAGTCTGCATAAGTGGTAAAACCTAAATTATAATGTGTGAACATTTGAATATGACCAGCTGCTACTAGACAGACTTGCAAGCAATATATTTCGTTTTTTCTTGATATTAGATATGCAAAACAGTTGACCTGTGGGTAATACACACAAATCAATGCAAAAAACATAGGCCTTACTTATAGAAACATGATACTCCTTTTTCAAAGCATACCTCCTTGTCTCAATTTTTGTTTCAAAAGCAAAAAACATCTTGAAATATTAATAAACAGAAACATGTATCAAAGTCACCGTTACAGTCTGGTCTAACTGTCCATGACAGTTAATGTAAAACAACTGTGTTTCCGGAAAGTGTGCACTAACTGCAGTAATAAGAATATAGTAATCTCAAGCAGCATATGGCACAGCTGCCCTGAAAATGTCAGCTAATCTCTTTGTTAATGCATTTCCATGCAGCTTACTGTTATTGCAGGCATGACATTTATGGTGAGCACATGCTTATTGACAGCTAGCACCCTCCCCCATGCCAGAGGAAGTCATTGATAACAGGTTGATTTCAGGATACTTGGTTTTGTAGCGTTAGTTTTAAAATATGAAATTTAGGAAACAATGTTCTCAGTAGACTTTCTGCAACAAAAAGTTATATAGTAATAAATGTCACTTACCTATAGGCATTGCAAGAAAAAAAGGAAGCCAACATAGGACAAAACATCCTACTACTATCCCCAGTGTCTTTGCTGCTTTCTTTTCCCTGGAAAATTTTAGAAGTCGTACTGAGAAGTGTGTTTTGTGCTTTGTGCTAGAATTGGAACTGATGCTATCAGGAGTGCTTTTCCGATGAATCCTCAAAGTCACCTCCTCAGAGTCTGATTTCTCACATTTCATACCGCAGGTTAAAACTTTGCCCTCCCTTTTGGCCACAACATAAACCCTAAAGTACATGATAAGAATAATTGTAAGTGGAAGATAAAAGGAACCAAAGGCTGAGAAAAGAGCATAGCCTGGCTCTTCTGTGATTTCACAGATTGTCTCATCTTCTGGTGCAGGCTCTTTCCAGCCAAATAAAGGTCCAATTGAGATCACGAGAGACAAGACCCACACGCATAGTAGAGCCAGAAGACCTCGCTTTTCAGTCATAATGCTGGGGTATCTCAACGGATAGCTAACTCCTATGTAACGGTCAATAGATATGACACATAAGCTCATTATGGAAGCTGTACAACAGAGAACATCAACAGCTGCCCAGATGTTGCAGAAAATACGACCAAAAAGCCAGTATCCTTGAATCTCAAAAGTGGCGGAGAATGGAAGCACCATGGACATTAAAAGTAAATCGGCTACAGCTAGATTGACAATGAAATAATGGGTAACAGTTTGTAGGTGCCGGTGGCAGGCAACTGAGAGTATCACTAAGATGTTTCCAAGAACACCAAAAGTGATGAAAACCCCAAAGATAACTCCAATGATGATGGTTTTGGTGATACTATAGGTCAGTGACTGGTGAGTGCAGTTTAAACAGAGATGGACGGTTTCCACTGTGTTGTTCTGATTAAAAAGGACCATGTTCAAGTTGAATAAAGTCTGTTTTAATAAATGATGACTCCAAAGCTCTGACACAAAAAATACAATGTAGTATTTTACTATTTGATGTCCTTTTACTGGCCAAAGTACACAATGACGCACTGATTACCATGCAGAATTTAGAACACAGCCAATATGATGTTTACATTCCTTGTGGTTGTGACTGATTTGAGATAATAAATCTAACATAATTTTGTATGTTTTGTTCCCAGTAATTCGAATGAATTGCAGATGTGAAGATATTTCAATGCATGCTGATTCTTCATGAACATAAATGTTCTAGCATTTCACATTTATTGTACAAATTGTCATTTTTCTGCAAATATATTTTGGACGGAGTAGGTCCCTTATAATTTGGTTTCAGTGGAGCATATAATTAGCAAAATGTGCTTTTTGTTAGTTTGTTTGTATGTTGTAATAGTCTGTATTGTATTACTTTTTTTTATTTGAAACACTTTGGAAATTAGTTGAGATGAATCTCTCCTGGAGACAGTGACAGTAAAATTTGTCAGTGATTTATCCAATTTCCAGTCCAGTATCCTTTTTCTTGGAGGTTGTGGGCTGAAATGGTTATAACAAAGTTTCTCTAACTGGATTGGCAAATTTTGGTACACATGGCGTCTGTGCCAATGCTGTCTTCTCATGTTAGTCCAAAGGCTCCGGTTACCTTGAATATAAAATACAAAAAGATGGTCAGATAAGCTTTAGCAGGTACATCTTAATAGGATTAATAGATGCATGATTTTATGTGGAATGTCTGCTTTTCTAACATTGAGCAGTTGGATTTTCATCATTTGAGTTTAAGTTAAAACACGGGCATGGTTACAAGAATTTGTTTAGGTTAATATTGTGATATTCACATTGGAACTGCCTTTTTCCTCTTTCAAGTCAGAGAAAATACAAAAGCAGCTTCATGCAGCTTGGAAGAAGGTCTAATACATATCATAGGGCTCTAAATCTGATCTTAGATAAAAGCTAAGTGCACCTCAAAGCATGCTGCATTTACTCATCCAAAGGTCTAAATCAGGGGTTCCCGAACCACCAGGCCACAGACCGATACGAGGGGGTGGGCTGTGCCGAACCTGGTCACAGCCATCCTTGTTGGCTATGACATAAAGTATCCGTGTCCTTTCACCTATGATGTCCATGAGCCAATCACATAAGCCAGCAGCCAACAAAGACACACGTTCTACCCCCTTCTCCCCTCGGACTGGTTTGCTGCAAGAAAACTTTGTCACAGAACCAGCCCATAGCACAAAAAAAGCTGGGGACCATTGTTCTAAATAGCATATGACTGGAGAAACCTGTGATAAAAAATGGAACAATCCTTGAATTACACGTGACTGCCAATTATTGTAAGATGAATGGGCGCCTAAAATCTCTGTCTTTATTTCAAAAGTTTAAAACTGTTTTAATATGAAAGAATACAAAAAAAATAAAAATAAACAAAACCAAATTTCAACCACCTTACAATATCAAATATATTTCTTCTCTCTTTTTTTAAAGTTAGAAAAAAAGGAAAAACAAACATCTGATTAGTTGCTGAAGCCAATAGTAACAATTTTATTACAAACTAGTGTCAGAGGAGTCCTGCATACTTATAGAGGTAGGTAGGATAATGCTGGTAAGAAATTTATATTCTGACAGATGAAACTGTGAAAGTAAATTCATAGGTCAGCCTGTAGGAAAAAATAAAGTATGCAATTTATACTAATTCTTTTTAATGATGCAAGGTCATTAATAAGGCATTAATTACATTCCTCTGATTTTATTCAAACCGCTCTTCCTAAGGTCAGTTTAATTCAAACTGTAATGTAAGCCATAGCAACTAATCACATACCGGATCCGATCAGTTCAGCAAAATTAGGGCTAAAACACAGCACTTAGATGAAAAATACACATCTGACACCAAATAAAAAAATTCCATCCAGAGGTAACAAGACATTAAGGGGGCCATTCCTACCACAACACTGCAGTGTTGCTCATTGTGTTGCAGTGCATTAAACAGCCCGTGGCTTCAAACACGCCAGCAGAGCTTCACCTTATTTACTAGGTAAATGAATTATCCCTTGTGAGGACATCACTATGTGAACACATCATTATATTCCTTTAGTAAACCAACCCCATGGACTTGCATGTCCTGATATAATCAATCCGTTTAATAGATAAGAAGGACAAGAATAAACCAAGTAGGCCAGGGGTCCCCAATGACCGTCTGACAGGTGGGCTGCAAGAGCACAGAGACCAGTAGTGGTTTGCGGCTCTGGCCGATGCGTCCCCCAGCATAGTCAGGTGAAGGACCCCTCTTGGAGGTGAGGGCCCACTGGCCAGAGCCGTGGACCATGTCTCCTGCACAGATCGCAGGTTCAGGGCGGTGGGCGGATTGTGTCTCTTATATGAACCTGCGATTGGAGAATGGGTGGGTTTTGGCAATATGACTTCACTCAGGGAAGTTCGTTCCCCTTTGAGTGACACGCGCATGCGCGGTCCAGTGTCCGTAGATTCAGTAGTCAGCCAGCTGCAAAAGGTTGGAGACCACTGAAGGAACCAATTAGGTTTTTGCTATTTCAGTTAATGAACCCATGTTTCAAAATATTGGGGAATCTTTGCATATCTGATTGCTCATTACTTACTTTTCTATTGAGAAAAGTAAACCACTTGACATCAGAGACACATTCCAGCTTTGTATCACTCTTAATAATGCCAAGTTGTGAATAATATGGAGCTGGAAGAGAGGAGAAGTAGGAGAAGTGGATCACCAGGTAGGTCAGCATACTTCAACTTCTTATCATTTTAATTAAAGTTACACCTATCTCACCTGTGCTGGCATCATTTGTAAAGCGACAGCCAGACCCGATGATCACCTAATTGGGGCCAATGAAGATTTCTACTTTGAATATAATCCAGTTTAGACACAGAGCAGTCAATGAGAGATTTCCATGGTCACTGCCAGGCACATGGAACACTTAGGGTCTCATTCACTAAACCCCAATTATGCTGATCAATAATAAAGTGCCATTATTTATGCCTCATATAATGTTGTATTATTAGGTTTGCCCCATTTATACTAATGATCAGCTGGCATTACTGTCCCTTTCAATAATGATTCCTTGTGCTTCATGACGGAACTGACAGTTGCTGCTTATACCAGCGCTTTTCTTAATCCTAAAAAGTGATCAGCATGATCAAAATTAAAATATGCTGAAAAAGAAATGCCATCCTTTTATCAGACTGCCACGTCTTGATAAATGACCACTTATTCTGAGTCATGTTGCTTTTTGTATCATGTCTACACCTACAGCTTGTTCAATAAAAAATCAGTCATCCTCTTCTCACTTTCTAATTAGCAGGAAGGTGACCTAGAAAATGGTAAAACTAAGCCTAGAGGACAGAGGCTTGATGGGGGGGGGAGGTTTGCATGACTTGTAGAAGAAATCTTTTGCTAAACACAGCTGAGGTTGTGGGGGACCTTAAGGACTGACCTCTCTGCAGCCTCTTGTAACTCTTTAATGACCAAGACAAACTCTGCAGTTAATTCTTTTTGCATAATAAAGCACAGAGAAGGTAATGAATGTCTAGGCTTCATACAGTTTTTTTTTTCTTGTTTGTGATTGACTCCCAGTGAGGATTTTTTACAGTAACTGACACCTCGCTGCCCAATAATATGTTAAGCAAACATCTTAACAACAAACATCTTAACGTCCTAATCGTATTTATTAAAGAAATGTATCTGTTCCGACTTGCATACAAATTCAACTTGGGAACAAACCTACAGTCCCTACCTGGTATGTAATTCAGGGACTACCTGTATATATTTTTCATAGGGCAGAATTCTAGTCAACATCCTAAAGTACTGCCAAACCTTCCTTATCACTGTGTAGTGTCCCTTGGTACTTTTTTAATTACAGAGAGTATGCACAGTTATCCTGCTTATGTCTGGTACCATCCATCGCACTCTGCAGGCATGCTGCACAGCCCTTTTTTATCTCTCCCATTTACTGAAATCAAAACTACTCTTTCAGTTGTGTTATTGAACAACAAAAAGACCTTAAAATTGCTTCATACCCTCCCTCCCCCTATGTTAAGTTAGTTTTTTTCCTGTTTTTTTGTTTTTCACTAACCCTTGTTATCGGTTCACCTCTGCCACTGCCAGTGCAATAAATCACAAACCTTTGCTCCTTTGTATTGTGTCCCAACTAGTACAGGCACGTTGTTGGCTCAGAAGGTGCAACCCTGTAGTACCATGACGCCCTGAACTGGTTTGTGTCTCCACTAAGTGTACGTTTAGCAAAACAAACACCATGAAAAGAGAATGGTGCCCTTGGCACTGCTTCTCATACACTGCATTGGCATATGGACATTTCTGGATAGAACACCACCCTAGAAAAAGCCCACATATAAAGCTAAGACTACATATCTGACAGGACAGAAAGTAAATAGCTGAAATTGGAAGGACGGATTTTTGTATTTAGTCAAACAGAAAAAAGTGGGATCCCCACTGAAGATTCTAATTCTTGTTGTGTGGAAGTCAGAGTGCAGGAAAATAGGACTAATGGCTCTAAGCACAGAAGAAATCTATCTACAATATGTAAAAATGTAAGGCTGGAGTTAAGCTTTGAGTAAGCTAATTTTTTCTATAAATTTCTGATTTCACCACTTTTCCTCATATATTCTTCTGATAGCAGCATCCCATCTGTAACCTTTGTCCATCACTACCAAACAATTTTATTGAGATAAAAGACATTAATCATTAGTTTAGCCTCCAGAGAAATAAGAATGGATGACCACATTTTAGTAAAGTCATTTAGAATATTATAACACTCTCTACTCATATAAGATATCTATTTATCATGTATCACCTGTAGGTTTGGGCTACCATGGCGCACAGTATGTCAATATGATAAACTGAGATGAAATCAATTATTCTTAAATACCACCAATAGGAAGAAATTATTCCAGATGTTTAGGTATCTCAGGGAGCTTGGGCACATGTGGATTTTACAGTACTGGCTGTTATGCTGCTGTCAGGGACAATCAATCAAATTGTGGCTGAATTATTTTCCTTAACAGCATAGAAAATGTGAAAAATGCCCTGCTACTGCTTACAATTGGTAATGAATTTCCTTTACCTTTCTGAAGCTTTAATAAATTACTTCATTTCAGAGGTTTAGTAAGTTAATGTCTAGAATGCATTTCACTCCTTTGTAGAATTTGCAATTCAATAATGATCATAACTTCATCAATGGTTGAATTTCTTTCTCTTCCACCAATAGTTTTCTTCAATACAGACCTTGGACTGCATGATATTGAGTTTTAGGCTTGAGGACATACTACTAAATTATTCTTTAGGCACTGGGATTCCTATGGGGCTATGGTAACCACCATATATCAGAGGAATGTGTTTTCCCAATTATACTTTAACTTCTAAATAAATATAAATAAATCAGTTTTAGAAACCCTTCTAGAGGAAGTGTAGTTGAAAGAGAAGAAGTGAAAGGGGTTTTGTGGCATAAGCAAAAAGAGTTTACTTTATATTAGTAAACATACATAACAAGGATTGTCAATGTGTAATACAACTAGACATCGTTGTTCTAATGCAGGGATCGGCAAACTCTGGCCTTTAGGCCAGATACGGCCTAGCCGGTAGTTCGTTCCGGCCTAACGCCCCCTGGCTGATCCAGTTCCCGGGTGGATTTGCCAGGGGCCGTTGGGAACTATCGGAGCCTGAGCCGCCGGAGCTCCGATGCCGCCTTCTTGCTGTTACTCCCATATTTACAGCAGATACTTCTGCCGGCGCAGTAAGTAGGGAAGGCTCCCTGAAGGGAAATCCCTCTCCTCTGCAATGCATACAGGCGGCACTCCGGCCTAGTGTGTTCCTGCCCACCCCTGAAATGGCCTAGGTGCCATAAAAGTTTGCCGCCCCCTGTTCTAAAGGATTCATAAAGAACTTTCCAATGAAAATCGAAGTTATGTCATAGTCCATCAGGTTGCGATAACTCTGTCCCAATGCGTTTCGCCATAAGGCTTCTTCAGGGTGATGTTGAAACGAATGGTATGCAATATAACAAAATAGCTGCCATTATTTCCTACAAAATTTTGTGTTGCTGTGAAATAAAATACTGGCAGCTATTTTGTTATATAGCATACCAATCGTCTCAACGTCCTGCTGAAGAAGCCTCAGGGCGAAAAATAACCGCTACCTTCAATTTCATACAAAGAAAAACAATTTATTTGAAACATGTAAACCAGTCTCCTTTTCTTCCCTTGAAATTTTTGATAACACTACCATGTTCATGGGCTTTGCAATTAGCTTGAATGCAAATTCAGTAACATAATTTTTTGTTAATATTATTATTAATATTAATAAACTGTATTTATAAAGCACCAATGTATTATGCTGTACAATAAATAGAGGTAGCAAATGACAGATACAAACAATGACACAGGTAGAGAAGACCCTGCCCAAAAGAGTTTACAATCTAAGAGGTTTGTTCTGTTATTTTTCATGTTATTTAAATTAATTAAAAAAATCGAAATTGATCAAATTTGCTCATCTCTCTGCAATAAACAAAAAAGTCAAGCGAGGGCTGATATATTAGTCATGAACAGATTTGAAGTATTTCATCTGCAAAATTACTGCGCCTATTTGCTAATTAAAATGCATTGGGCACTTGACAGTTCTAAGCAAACAAACAAGTGTAATGCTGGCCTTTTGCAAAGCAATCACTTATAAACGAGCTGTAAAAAAACTCATGATTGGTGAATAATAATCTTATTTTGACACAACTCATTGCAAACATATAATAATCCCTGTAAACAGAATTAGCATATTTTAAGAGGCTTTCATAGTCTGCCTTCTTTACCACATCTTGAATGCAAAGTTTAATAAGTTATGACAACGTGACACAGCTAATAACGTAAATGAAGCTGATCTGTTTTGTCAATTATTTATGTATTAATCAAATTCAGCAGCTGAGAACCTGATATTCAATCAGTGAATCAGGTTGAATGCATGTGTTTGGCTTAATTTTTTTTTATGTGAACAACCAAATTTGACATTTTTTAGGTAAGCTTCCTGGGTGTGGGGTCCAGCTAAATAAAAGTCATCCCCTGCCAGCTTTGCTGCATGCACCATCAAAGTCTGCAGTTCAGTGTATGCTGAACATTTCTAAATGTGTGTTCACCTAATATTTTATAGTGAGTTTTGCTGCCTACTCCAGACATGTGTAAATCCAAATCCTTGGAATAGGCCTCGGGGTTTGGGGGGATTGGACATGAAGAAGGAGAGTATGGGAGGGTATAGGAAGGAAGGATGCACTCTTGCTGCTCCCCCTTTCCTTTTGCTGGCCACCAAGGTTGTGGTTGAAATTTAGGGGGAGCCCAATACTTTTTACCTTTTTTAAGTGAACAGTTATAACTCCTTTAGTAATCAACGCCACTATGTGCAATAATCACAGGTCCACTACCTTATAAAACATTTTTCTGTCTGCTAACATAGAGCAGCATGGTGGCTTAGTGGCCTTTGCAGCCCCTGGTTCCAGGTTCAAACCTCGGCCAGAAAAATATCTGCATCTGAGTTTGTAGGTTCTCCCCTTTTCTGTGGGTTTCCTCTGGGTACTCCAGTTTCATCTAAAATTCCAACAACATGCAGTTAGGTTATTGGCTTCCCCCTAAAATTTACCTTAAACTGTGGTAATGTCATATGACTATGGTAGGAACATTAGATTGTGATTTCTTTTGAAGGACAGCTAGTTACATGACTATGGACTTTGTACAATGCTGCATAATATGCCAGCGCTATATAAATACTGTGTAATAATAATAACTAATAACTTTTAAATCACGTTTTACTTTACTCATGTATTAATTTAAGTTACACATACTCCACACACAATAGACACTGTGCTTCTGTGTTCAGAACTTCTGCAATAAGAATTATAGCTGAACTTCTAAAGTGACATAGTCCTTGCTCTGTGTAAAGACATATGCAATGTTGTACGTTGCTATCTTAAGCATGCAGAATTGTAATGACACCATTATGCGTGACACTTTGATGATGACAACATACTACACAACGGCCAGCAAGATTTACACAGGATTGTAATTATGTCAAATACTTCCAGAGTGAGCACCTGTTTCTTGTCTCTTGCTTGTGAGGTTGTATGGATTCAGGTTTCATAGTTTGTACATTCAAGAATTATATATTCTGTTATGTTGTCTAATAAATCCAGATACGTTTTTCCCTAGCACAGTGTGTTTGTTATATAAATACTGATAACTGGGATTGGCCGGCAGCGCTCATAGAGTCTTCTTCACTACAAAGCTAACAGTCTGGAACGGGTTCTTGTCTAAAACTACTGCCATATAAACTGTATACAGGTTAATGTACACTGTCATTAGGAGCAAACCATAAAGACAAAAAGACAGAATTGTTTTACCTAAATTAGGAAGATGGATAGATAACTAGATTCTATACAGAAAAACAGAAATATAATATCCACAGAATAATGTAATCTAAATTTTAGAATCTTATTTTTTTTTAATATAAAATAGGAGCTATTTCACTTAGAGGACCCAAGAGGTTTATGTATGTTTTATTTACTGTATATACTTGAATATAAACCAAGATACTTTTAGCCTTATATACAGGAAAATGCTTTGACTCAAGTATAAACCTAGGGCACATTGGCCATCATTGCTAACAATCAAAATACCAAACAATAGAAATGCCATCAAATTATTGTAAATACATTTAATCTATAATCTGTTATTTTTAAGCATTTATTTAAAAGGAGAAAAAATAAAATTACATGGGTTTGTATATTTTTACAGAGTAAAGATTTGTGCACTTTTGACATTGGTTTTTATGGGTCATTTGATCCTAAATGACCACAAACCAACAGATGGCAATGCATCCTCATGTAACAAATCCATGTCTCATTTCTGTGAAGGCAAGAGTTTTGTTACGAGTTTTGTTACACACGAGGACACATTACCAATTATCACACCAAGTACGAACTGAGGTTAATGTGCCTATAGGCATTTTAAATCTCAGGGGAAAATCTCAGTTTATAATTGAGTATATATGGTAGTCAGTTTAGGACTTCCAATTTGTATGTTTGGCATTGTGCCTTACCATATACTGTTTTAAGCAAATACATTTTTGTAAATCTGTGTACAGAAGTTTCTTTTCTGGAGTTCTTGCCATTAGGAGCTCTTTTTTTATTAGGTTGACCTCACTGAGCTACTGCCTCACGTTTAGCAAAAGCTGTGTTGCCCTGCTGCATAATGTTGCTTCGGCTGGCCAACTACCAACAACCAACCAAGAGGCACAAATGACAAGTGGCCCAACATTTCAAACCTAAAAGTACAAAATACTTTTTACTATAATTTTTCAACTTTTGAAAAAATATTAAAAAAAAACACACACAATCAGACTGATTTAATAAAGCTCTCCAGGACTGGAAAAGACAGACTATCTTGGGTAAACCAGAGTGATCAATGGCAAATATTTTCAGTCCTGTACCAGATTTATTCCAGGTTCGCTGGATCACCCAGGTTCACCTCTAATAGTCTTTTCCAATCAGGGAAAGCTTTAAGATCCAATGGATGTACTAATTCACATTCATTTTATTGGAATTTTTGTTAAGTACTTTTTTTACTGTTTTGAATGTTAGTGATGAGTGACCATGTTGTGCCTTAGGTTTATACTCGAGTCTATATATTTTTTGAAAATTAAATTAGGTACCTTAGTTTACATTCTGATTCTGATATCTCTGGTTTATTTTTGAGTATATGTGTTTATATATACGTTTTTATCATTACAAAATACTCTTGTTGGAGATGACCCAATGCTTTTTCATCTGCCAGTTTAGATTAGCCTAAAATAGAAGTAATACTAGAAAATCTGGAGTGTGTTTTTGCATTACCATATTAGGGTTTTTGTAAGATAAGTTATTTTCCTCTCCTATGCATGCTCATTTTACATTATATTGTGGTGCCTGTCTAGCTTCCAGGCACAGCATAATTTCTACACCAACAGAATAATACATGAGGTTTAAATAAAGTCACATTGATCTTGAAGACTCGCTATGATTACAGATATTTTATGGATCCTTTTCTCTCCAGACTTATTAATGAAAATGTTACTGTCATTTTATGGACGTATCAGACAAAGCACCATCAAACTGGGGGAAGGAAAGTCCTGATGGAAAAAGGAAAAGATTAAAGAAAGATTTTGTTCATTTTCAGCACTCCACAAATAGATAAAATTACCTATAGTTACATTTCGTGTAATTTTAAATCAAACACATGTACAGGGCTGTAATGCTTAGCTAAGAGAACATGGAAAAAGAACCTTTGGTGCTGTGTGCTAACATTATGATGGACCAACCATTAGTACAGATGTTCCTGCACCTTATCTGAGGGACTGGTTATGTCCTTGAGCAGTATATGATGGCGTCTATGTACTGTTCCTGCACTTGATCAGACTTGATGGTCACCATTATGCTGATTCCTCTAGTACAGGTATTGAATGAATGAAACACGGGTGCAATGATTTTGCTACTATACAATCTATAGCAGTCCTTTTCAATCTCTTTAACATGGAGGAAGCCTTGGAATAACTTCAGGAAACCCCTGCTATAAGTCCTATATCCATAGACCACAGTATATTAGGGCAGTGGTAAGCAGAATAAATGCATTTTATATTGCTCGCCAGGAATAATGCCACCCAAAAAAGCTCACTGGTGTCTCCTAAACTAACATGAGAGGTACCAATTGCTCATTGCCCAGGAACTCCTAACAATTTTTGGAAGAAGCCTAGGGATCCACAAAACACAGGTTGAGAAACACTGATCTATACAATCACCTAAACCACTCAGAAATACATTAATATAAAATATAGAATAGATTAAATTTTTAAGTGGACCTCAGAATAGAGGCTTTATGTCGATCAAAGCTTTTGTAAACCTCTGGGCTCCAGGATCCAGAACATAACGCATTCAGATTTTGAGAAAACAAAAATACTCCACACTATATGTATGATAAAACTAGGTGACACAATTCACAATCCTGGTATCTACAGCACAACACACTAACACTGAACAAAACAGAATTTTATTTTTACTTCAATTCTTAAAAACACAAGTTTTTAAGTCCTGCTTTTACTTTTAAAAATAGGAACAGATTACAAAGCTCTTCTTTATTCACTAGAAATGCTGAATGCCAAGAAATGTCATATTGTATTGTGCACTTAGTTTGCATTCCAAGTTTAATTTTATAGTTAATACATTTCAACAATTACCACACCAGATTGTAATCAGAGCTGCAGCGTGTCCTGTATGAAAAAAGATGTCCTTAAAATAAAGCTATGCTCTTGCAAAGCAACGACACAATTTTTTTGCTAAATGTCAAATCTCCTGCCCTGTGATAACAGCGCAGGGAATCCTAAGTGCCATTATTAACCTAAAATGGTCAATAACCATTACCTGCACTATTGCTGCAGCACAGCCGATCAGACATTTAGGGGTCTGGCTAAAATTTTGTATTCTCCAAGAATGGTATTTATGTATTCATATTTTTGTATTGTGGGCACAATGACCACAGATAAAAACCCTCATCCTATATACCAGTATTAAAAATAAATCATTAGTACACATTCCCCTTGACAACACACCACAGCTGCATCTCTATTCATAATATACTATATATATATATATATATATATATATATATATGTATATATATACAGTATATACCCATTTCATATGCAGTGCTACACATATGCATTCCCGAAAGGGCTGTTTCAGTTGACAGGAAATCTATGCATGAAAAAAGCAATTGGGTCATTGTGGAGAAAAGTGTGCTTATTACGCCCCTCATTGCTCTGTATTTATAACTATTTACAACAGTGCTGTAGACAGAAAGATAACCCCCACAGTGAAGGACATACTGTATAATGTTTGCTGTGGACCTTGTGTTTGTGCTGGTTGGTCAGGTATTTTCAAATTCTACAAACATTATTCTGTTAGTCTTAGTTCTACCATCTAATAAATGTCTGAACTCTTCCGCGTTTTGTATGCTTTCTAGACATACAGGTGTATCCTTTATAAATGGTATACTATACTGTCACAGCTACAAACAAGAGAGGCTGTAGTAAGGAAATTGGGGCAACTATTTATAAAGCAGTGAATCTGACATTCACATTAACATACCCTGGTGAATAAATTATTGCCTTTGAAATAAAAGATCATGGTAGACTCTCTACCAGAAGATGTTTCAGTAAATGTCCGATTCACTGCTTTATAAACAAACACCCAAATGTTTCCCTTCTTTTATTATAGCATTCAGTGCAAGTAATGCAATTTGTATAGCGAATGCTTAGTGTACATAGAAAATAGGAAGCCATAACTCAAAAAAGAAGAATATTTTTAGTCTGTAACCCAAAAAGTTTTTATTTTTAATGCTGCTGTATGAACATCAATAAGATTAGGAGCAATAGAATCACATCTCCATGTTCTGGCAAACTCCATTCACGCGTTTTGCTCCACCCATGATCCAACAGATAAAAGAAAAACACATGTAAACGTGTCAACCAGCTAACCTGCAAATATGTTAAAGCGGAACTATCATTAAAACAAAAAATTTAGATCCCTAAATAGAGCCCTCAATCTCTCCAAAATCAGATTTAATTTGGTTCCGCATCATCCTGGATTCTTTCATCATTCTGGTGCAGAGGAACCACCAGGACCGCCATCTTCTTGAATGTACACACTGACGAACATTGCTTTCAAGCAAAGCTACTTTAGATAAGTCACGCAAAATAAATCACAAACTTGTCTTGAAGAAATAAAGCTAAAAGGGTCAGTAAGTAACATATGTAGATGCTCAGTGGTATTTGATGATATAATTTCCCCCCTTCCTTCCTGATCTCAAGGTCTTATTGATATTTCGTCCTTTTTGCACCCCTGTACTAAACTTTTTAAGTTTTCTTATCATTGAGCATAGGCCAGGATGAGCCATACAGAAGTTGTTGTACTTAGCTCCTGATTGTCTTAATGTGCAGAACTAATGCTCCTGTTCTGCCTGCCACATTTCTAAACCCTTTTAGCTTCCCCTTCTAACAAAGTGCTTTACAACCACCCTGTCACAACATAAAGGTTACTGCCAGTCCACAGAACACATTCAATGCACGTCGGTAGCAAAGAAGTAATCAGCTAGATTAAAATAACAAATGAAAAACAGATTAACCAGGTCCCATACTCCGGGCTCCAACTTTCGATTTCTTGCTTGTCAGCTAGGCGCTGACGTTTCCTCTGCCACAGTAATACGAATTTTATTAAATTCCTCCCTAGGTATTTACAATTCAAGTACCTTGCTCAGCATTGGATTTGACATTAAAAAAAAAATCAAAAGTGCTTTATTAGAAAAAATAACAGACATAGCAATTACCTGTTTCATTAGGGAATAGATTTAATTCTCTCCTCTTTCAGCTTTCTAAAAAAAATCAATTACTTTACTTTGTCAAACCTGTCTAATAAATGTAACAGAGTGAGGAGAATAAAATATAGACCAGCTTTGTATCAATCATACAGTCATTTCTCCCAGCACAGCTGGTATAGAGGCAAACAGATGGAGAAAATAAAGTGCAGGGTGGGCAAGTTTTCAGAAGATTTTAGCTGTTCAGCATTTTACTGGTTTCTTGTAGGGTGTTATGGGGTTACTTCATGTTACATTTAATGTTTAACACTTAACATTTAATCTGATTGGGGGTGGACATAAGTAGTCGTAAAATGTGCTGCTGCACAAGGGCCCCTGACCCTCCTTAGCCAATGGGGACCCCAAGTCGGTTCTCATTTTTAAAGTACAAGGGTGTAATCTGCTGACTACAGCTGTTTGAACCACATTTTTAACCTTTAGGTCTAAATCAGAACACTATTTAATTATGTTTTATTTTCCTTCAACTCCCCCCACTACCTTTAAAAAAAATGAAATTACTATTAATTACTAATAATTATTGTGTAATTATTGTGTAAAGCGGAAATAAACGAAGCCAGGTTTTTTTCAGGACATTTCTTTCTGTACAATAAGCCGTGCAATATACAGCACAGTGTACAGTCTAGACAAGGAGCTCCTGTGCACATGCGCTGGAGATTTTATCCCAGCCTGATCAATGAAGATGGTTGAGGACTCCAAAATGGGGAAAGACTGGGTGCAGGACATCAGGGCTGTTAAAAAGTTGGAAAGGGCACTTTGGCGGGTAAGGCAGCCATAATATGCTGATCATATTTGCACATTATGATTAAACCCCAGATGCTGGCAGTATTTACATATATGTCAATGGCCTGACTGCTCTGCTGTCTTTTAGGAATGTCTGGCTAAAGAAAATGACAAATGGTTTGGCATATATGCTTTTCACTTGTGTATGTAGCAGTTTGCCTTAGTTTAAAGTAACAGGCGACATAAGTATTCAACACTTGCAGAAGTGTCAAGAGACTGATCGAGACTGCAACACTTGAAACAAAATAAAATAAATAATGAAATAACAATGAAACAAAATAAATGTATTGCTATGGGACATTAGAGAATTGCGGAGATTACCTCTTCTATTTTAAGGACTTTTTCAGGCAAATTACAGAGAAAAAGTGCTGTGCAATTCCAATCCTTCTCTTTGCAATTAGAATACTAGAAGCTTGGTGCTTCCATTGATAGAGCCTTCATTTGTAAATGGTATAAAGGCATACGCGAAAATCATTTATTAGACAAAGACTGTAAGAGCATCATACCTCATGGTAAAAAGAAACATTGAAAATATGTAAAATAAAATTACATACAACTTACCCAGAAGGCAACAAAAATAATGAATTCATATATATGATTAGGAAATATCTTTGTAGAATATTAGTTATCAGTTAGTGACTACAACAAGAGGCAGACATGCAGTTACTGTTTCAAAGAAAAAGCTCAGGTTAGAACCACAACTTCTGCATTAGTGCTGAATTTATGAATTAATGTTTGAAGCGATAAATGTCCCAGAGAAACTGCAAAAACAAAACCTGTACCAGAATTCAAAAAACTGCTTCCACCAAGCTCACATCCAACTTCACTTCTAATGTCTGGAACACACTGAAATTTTGGCAAGAATGTTTGCTCGTAGTTTAAGTCATATTGGACTTTTACTCACGAGAAACAAGTAAACAGGAAATATTTAAAATATTAAATTAAAGACCTAAACTCAAAAAACAAAAAGGCACTGGTTGGTAGCGTTCATTTACAGAAGAGATGTGCAATGTCTCTTTTGTCAAAAAATTAGAGCCCTGGCTTCTGGTGGCTTTTTGTTTTCAGCCCTAGTCTGCACAGTGCATGCGCCATGCAGTGTAAAACTCAGCTCTCAGCCACTGGAAATAATATAACTCACAACTGGCCAACCCACGGCCGAAAAGGATAACTGTGCTCTGTGGAGTCATCAGCAAAGATGGCAGCTTCCTCTGATGCCAGGATAACAGTCCTGAACCTGTCCTCTCTGCAGGCTGGCTGCACAAAGGCAAGTCTGTGCCATATTCGGCTTTGTATACTGGCTATCAATGGCAGAAGCTCACCATCCACCAATGAACACAGTTCTACTTTAATTATTTGTTCTTTTTTTTTTGTATTGGCCATAATTAAATGAAATTGTCCTAAAAGTAATACAATAAGAAAAAATAAAAAAATATATGCAATTTAGTATGTTATTTATTAATAAAAGAGTGGTAAAGACATTCACAAAACATTCACTGCAGGTATTTCTTGGTGCATGTGTTAAAATTTACAGTGAATAATTTGCCTTTAGTAAATGTCTGGTCTGGTGGAATGACACATCATTTATAAATTTATGTTTTCTATATTATGGTTAAAAAGGGATCAATTTTAGTTCAATGAGTCTTAGCAGCCTGTTTTTTTTTTAACTTTAACTAATCATTTTTTTCCTCCTTGCTCCTTTTTTAGATGTCTGTTTTTTGTTATATTACAATATTTTGTAAAATGTTCATGTGTGTTTTTACTTACTCCTTTGTGTCTTAACATAAACATATAAACATTTTAATAAATGTAACTGATGAGGAAATTGACTCCCGGTGTTCTATTTTCCTCATATAGTATGTATAAAAAATAATTTATACATGGCTTTATCATGCTTTGAACCAGAATATAAGAAACGGTAATCACAATGTGATTTTGTAGCTCCAATAAAGGTGGTTTAGAAGACACAACAACACTTTTGTATTTCATTGTTGTATAGTCCTATAAAGGACACATGGGACAAGGCAAATAAAAGGGCCCATGGAAAGGACATCGTGTGTGACAGATAAATAAGGGAGAAAACCGCAATGTCATGGGGTCACATTAATGGATATGGATGTAAATACCAAGTATTCACAAAGACCAGGTAACTAGTTCTGCAGGGAGAGGCGACTATATCCTTGTGGTTGTACATTGGGATTTACCAAGACATCAGTTACAACCAGCACAATTTAGTACAATTTGAGTCAAAGAGGACACCATGCTTATTGTTTTGGCACTTCTTCAGCAAGAATTCTGTGCATATATTACCTGTCCATCCACCATGACTCAAGATGTCTTACTCTATGGCTATGTTCAGATTGGCAGTGAGGTTGTGGTGCAGTTACCACAACTTCATGTCACTGAACCACTTCCTGGCAGTCCAATAAAGAACAAATGGAGGCATCAGTGACCTGTCCAGTACTACTGCCTGTGTTGAATGTGCTAAAACTGGTTCTTTAACAATCATCTCAAAGGTGCAGCGTCCAAGATACTGGCATGGTGCCAGCTGCTGTGAGCCATCTGGGCTGCACTTGTTGGCTCAGTGGTTTGCACTCTTGTCTTTGTCTTGCTAGGTCCCAGGTTTGAATCTCGGCCAAGGCACTATCTGCAAGGAGTTTGTATGTTGTCCCTGTGTTTGTGTGGGTTCCCTCCCACATTCCAAAAACATGCAGTTAGGTGTTTTGGCTCCCACGCCAAAAAAAAAAAAATTGACCCTAGATGGTACTAAAAACATATGAATATGGTAGGGACCATATGAGAGCCCTTTTGGGGGACAGTTAATTCCCCTTCAAATGTAATTAAAAGTACTGCTCAAAAAAGTGCACCCCATTTTTACATTTTGGATAGAAAATAAATGTATCAGTTATAAACTCTATACTCTATTTCTTTTTATTAGGTAGTCCAGGACACTAAAGATCTACATAACCAGCAAAGAGTTATAAAAAGTTTATAAACAAATTTCCCAAACAAATCTTTTCAGGTTACATGACTCCTTAGCTTTTCCTTGACTCTGCATTGTCTGGACAATGGGTGGGGCTAAGCTGTAGTTCATCATGTGTCCTGGTGATGTCACTGCAGCATATTCCCCAGGCTCTGCTGAGCAAACACGACATGCATAATCATGTGATCAGAATTATTGGACATGGGTAAGGGGAATGCCAATTACTGGTAAGGGTTGTGTCCCTAATTTGATGTTTTTACCCCATTTCCGTTCTACATATAACCACAAAATTTGCAATTTTTCTCACTCCCCCACTAACACTGATCACCACTTTCTCCCACTGATGAATGATTAACTCTCCCTACCAAGGATACAGGCAGCTTTAAAAATAGTTCTAACCCCTCACTACTATTTCAAAAAGGCTTAAAATAGATCCACTAAAATCCATTATAAAATCCAGTACTTATCAGTCACTCGGTGATGAAGGCTAGCTTATTTTAACAGCCCCTAAAACCTGTTTTGTATATTTAAAAAAGAACCACATGTTATGTTTTAATCTAAATTGTTTGTAAAGATAAAGTAGATTTATCATTGGCTGGAATGCCAAACTCTTATTCTAAATTTAAAATAGTAGAGAGAGAACTTCTTGAATGTAGTAGTGTGTCCCTTATCGCTCAAACCCAACTATGACATTTTAAGTTACGTTGATCACCCAGGTTCTCTCATGATAGTCAATATTCTCCAGTCTTGGAGCTTTAATAAATCAGGACCAATAAATGAAGACAATCCTAGATTTTATAGAAGAAAAATTCTGGACATTACAAAAAAATTTGCCCACAAAGTGTAAGATGGAACTTCTAGAAAGTCCATCAAAAGTTCTGTACAGCAGTGGTCCCTAACCTTTTGCAGCTTGCGGAATCCACGGACTGAGCCTGTGATAGGAGAGTGGGCAGGTTGTGTCCAGAGACAGTAGGGGAGGACATCAGCAGTGTAAGAATTTTCATTTATAGTCTAATAAGCAGGTATATTATATACAGAGCAAAAAATATCCAGCAGTGAACAGGTGCGTCACCCTACTGGCTACTCAGCAAGAGAATAATAAAAACAGCTGAACAGAATTACAAGTTTATATCTCAGCCGTATATTTTCAGCTGTTTGTTGGAGTTCAGCTTTATGTAAGACAAATACACATATTTGGAAGAAAACACAAACTGGAAACTGACCACATATATAAGAAACATTGCTACCACCAGGGGACTGGCCTCCATCCTCATCTACTCCCCCTATCAGGCTCACAAACTTTGCTTGGCTGCATCCATATCCAGACATACAAACTGAAGTCACGATCAGTAGAGAACAGTTTACCAGGAGACTTCATTAAGCAAAACACAGGCCAGCAGAACATTTCTTTACAGCGGTTTGTGCTATGGCTCTTAGTCAAAAGGCCGATACAATTAGACTTACTTTGTGGTTTATTAGCCCAAATGCAAATAAGCCATCCTTGCTGTGATAATAATCATCTGCTGATTAGGTGGCCTTTTAACTAAATGTCTGATCATGGCTTCAATCTATATGCTGATGATGGAAACTAAAATCAAACAAAATGATTTGGAGAAGGGGGGGATAAAAGATCTATAACATATACACATTGTGTCCCAGTCTTTTAAGGATTTTGTTTTGGTATAATTTAAATGAAGCCCTTTTCACAAATAATTACCCAGAAGCAACATGACTATGGATTTTGTAAAGCGTAATTGTCGCCTCTATACAATAATACAATATAATAATGTTAATAACAAGCAAAACACAAATAAATGCAAAAAGAAATGCAGGATGTACATCTAAGAATAAATTTAAAATGATAAATCTTTTTTTATTACCAGAATATTAGCTCTTCTATAATGTGTTTCAGGGTGAAGCTCCTAATGCGCCCGAGTATCCCTCTGTCCACCCTTTCAATTTGAAAACAGAATAAATATGTGATTTGGAAATGAAACTTTAAAGACCTGCAGGCAAAAGCATCTTGCTGCCGCCGTCGCCCCATCCCCAACCCATATGGTTTTAGGAGTTCCTTGCTTTGAGGCAGAAGATGTGTTCACCCATCCTGGAACCCATCCTAGGGGACCACTAAACCTGTGTTGCACATACGCCTGTGCTAGGTCTGTCCTCTGTTGCTGGTGTCTTTGCTGCTAGTACTCTTACTATAAAAAACCCCCAGCCACTTAACAATCATTTAGAAGTGTTCATGCAAGAAGATTGAGAGAAGACCTGGGCTGAAGAATCATAGGTTTGCCACTTTTGGTATGTTAGGATCATCAGGGAAATCATCATTGATATGTTGTAACACTGACTTGGTGCAAGGGGGGTGTTGTGAAACACCCCAGTGGTATGTCCAAAGCCCAACTTGTATGACACCTCATAGACAAACCGGGCTGATCCACTACTGGTGGGGGCAACCAGACTTTACAACACAAATCCCAGCCCTGACACTTGAATATAGACATCTATTGGAATGATTTCTGATACCTTTGCTGCTTACTGAACAAATGGAAAAGCAAATTAAGATAAAGAAATGCATTACATATGGATCAGAAAAATGTTTATTTTGTCTGGAGTCCAAATTTAATCCCAGAAATGTTCCGGCATGTCAGATTTTTATATCGGAGATATACCGAGTACGCCTGCCATTTATTCTTTTTATACCATACATTAACTCCATCCTTTACACAATTTGACAAACACTTGCATTAGCACAGTTACATACATTAGCTGTATGTATCCAGCAAAAACTGGGTTATATTTGTCCAACCTTAGATTGCAGTTGCTGCAATTGCTTTGGAATAACAGGGAATAAAGAAGCACCACTCATTTCATACACACCAACCTTCTTATCATTTCTGGTCCTTAGGATGCAATCTATTGTACAAAGCAAAAGCCGATTATCCTTTCAGCACTGTCTCTTGGATTGCCCTGGATACTGTAATCAATGTCCCTCACAAATCACCTGAACTGCACATGGTGTGTCTTTCTCTATTGTTCCCCAGAAATATCATCTGTTGCTGCGCACCGTGACATTTCTGTAATGCTGCTTACAATAAAAACCAAATGCAATTTTCTGCAAGTGCGACCCAAAGCAAATGGGGAAGCCAGATGGGCTTTGTAAATAAATGACTCTGTTTTGACAATGCTAAGAATACTAATGCCTTAAAAAGGTAATATACTGGATGGAAAAATACATGTTTTATTTATCTAGTCTTATAAAATGAAGAGAGCTTTGCTAGAAAGGTGGTGATTCATAAGTGTTTGATGGTATGAAGCTATCTGGCATTTCTGGGCTCAGCATGCCGTAATATGCCTCATTTTTCTTTATTTTCAAGCTGAACTTCAGGCAAATATCTAAATACACCGAAGAAATAAATATAAGGGAGCTGTTTTACCAGCCGAAGGATTTGTATTTCTGTACATCCAATCTTGAGTTTTACACAGCATGGTTGTGTTTGCCAGGGGAGAAGACTTTTATTTCTCCATTGCAATTAAGCAACAAGTACAGGTCTCATTCATACCCCTACCCTGTGACTGGACTGTAAAAGGAGAAGCAGTCCTTAGTCTGAGTGACACACATTTTGAAAAAATAATTTGTATACATAAATCATCATTATAAGATTTAGATGAGAATAGCATGAACTTGACAATGCAAGAATTGATGCAGAAGTGATATTTACAATAAGCTCACATATTCAATGTACTCATTCTAGTTTCCTAATTAGCTTTTCTCTTTTATTTATTTTTTTTGATGGAGGGGGAATATAGGATGGACATTATCTAGTCACTACCTCATACCTCTGGAGTAAAATATTATAAAAAGCAGATTTCTATTACATTACACAATTACTGTTGTTGCAGTGCAAGGCACTTCAAAGCTGGATAAGATAAACCATGTTAATATAATGCAGATGTGATGTCTACATTGTATTACAGAAAACTACTATAATGGATTTACATTGATCAGTGTGTTAGGTGGTTACAAGCATATAGAAATCATTCCTCCTATTGTTCACTCTGATAAAGGAGACACAATATTTTTCTTGGATGGGTCCATTAGGGTAGGGAGAATTACTGGAGCAATGTATAATGTTGTGTTTCTCCTGAGTGGAGTAGAACATTTCTTTTTTCTGGGTTCGAAAAAGGAAGCCACTACATAGGATCTTTAGTTACCCCTTGTCATGTCGTATGCGTGCCATGTTCTCCTAGGTAGTTTGTAACACTGCAGCAGAAGAAAATGAATGGGGACTAAGAAATATGAAAACAACCCATAGGAAATGTCCAGAAACCTTTCACTGGTTAATAAGTTTTGGTATGGACTGGTACTGGTTCCCAAACATTTTGTTAATGAAACAATTTATTTGAAGGCATGCAGTAAAGTTCCTTTGGTTTAAGTATCCATCGGTGTGGACATTTTTTCTGTCCTAGGATACTATGCCAACACCCCATGATGAAGGTGTATAACGGGCCTCTGAAAGGAAGGTAATGAGGTCTGAAGGCAAGGATTGTATAATAAAGGGGCTGGCATCATTAGTAGTTTAGAAGGTGGCCTAATCTTTAAAGTTTCCATTTTCTGGTGCTGTGTACTATGTGAAGTGGAGTATTACATTGCCTGGTGATTCTGGGTTCTCATGCAATGGGACAAAAACTCATAAAGTGATGTGTGCTGGGCAGTGAATGCTATCTTTTGGGCATTCCGTATCAAGGGTGCTCAAATATTTTTTCCAATTATATGTCTAATAATGTTTTATAATCTGAGAAACATATCTAGGCACACACAGAAATTGTAAGACTGAACTCCATCCAGAAAAGTACACATTTGAAATACTTATATTTATCTATATTAACTTCAAAATTGTGTAGCTTCCTTCTGACATAGTTTTGGTTCTCCTACACCTGCCACACCACTTGGGATGATGAGACCACCCTCTGCTCCTCTTTATTACAACCAAGGTATTCAGTGTCACATCTCTGTTTTAGCATCCTAATGAGGTTACATCTCAATGTTGCTCTACCATAGGCAAATGCACATTGTTACATTCACAGCACTTTGTAACGCAATATGGGCTAATTAGCAAATTCTCCATCATACTCCAAGAGTTTGTGTACAGAGGATTACAAAAGGTTAGCACGAAAGCAGTTTTTAGCATTTGTGCTATCTGAATGGGAAAATATATTTACTTTATTTTAAGAAAAATGGAATGGAATAGAATGGAATTTGGTTCAAATATTGCAAAGACCCTAATATAAATATACAGTGTTCTCCCCAGCCCCATTTAGCTGGGCGCACCACCCGGCACTTTTCATTAACCACCTGGCCTTTTTTGGGTAGTTACTGATAAGTTGGGTCACAATACAACGACTGCCACCCGCCTAAAATTTCTTCCCACCCGGTTAAAAAAAAACCTGGGTTGAGCACTGATATATATATATATATTAGGCTGAAATAAAGATAGCACCCACCTGTTGTTTTAGTTTAAAAAATAATCAAAAGGATGCTTACTTTGTTCCTCAGGTCTTACTCTATAAATGAATCTCACCATGGTTAAGGGCTAAAAGGCTCCATCACATCTGTTGCTTAGTACTAACAGCTGGGGAATAAAGTGAATTTCATAGAGATATATTATAAATTACCAGAGCATGGAATGTGTGAAATTCACATCACCATTGGGCTGAATAATTTAAACACAGAAAATAATTTAACTGTTCTTGTTTCAGGTCACTGGGGCACAAAGTTCTGTAATTGAATTGTATTTTAAAGTGGAACTAAATTCTAGAAATTAAACATTATGACCAGGCAGGTTCTTGTTTGCAGAAGGGACAGGCAACGTTCCTTCTACAATAAAATAACCGTACCTGCCACTCTGTAATTTTTAAATTCGCCCACCAGTCCACGTTCCAACACGTGTACCGCCAATCTGATCTTTGGTCATCCTGACAATGCAAGCAATTACCTGGAGGTGCCTGCTGTTTGGACCTGGAAAGACAGGCTTGTCTTCGCAATGTGTGAAGGATCGGACTGCATAGGATCAGACAGGATATCCAAATATCCCTGACCTCTTTTCTGCCCCTAATGATAGACCTGATTAATCATTAGGGAAAAAAGATGGGATATATGGACAAAGATTTTATTTTGGGAACCACTGCATGGAAATTGGAAAGCATGGATTGTATATGGAAGTTTTGCCGAAATTTATTTTTCTGCTCACGTAACAAAAATGATTTTTGTAGGAGATACAAGTATTCCATTTCACTTCAGCTAAACGGTACTAATGACCAAGATCATTTACAGCATATGCATAATGTATTGATTGCAGAATATTATGCCGCAAGGAGCAAAGCACAAAAGACAGATGCTTGTCTCTGTAATATAACATTCTGGAGAGGCTGGAGATCTGCAAGAGGAGATTATTTCACACCCCTCAATGGTACGGAAACAAAATAATAGAGCTCACTATAGTCAGCAAAGCTTTCCTTCATGCATACTGTAAATAGAAAGACACACAGGGATTTATCAAAGGAGTTTGGGCCAATCACTTAGCAAAGTGAATGATCACTCTGCAAAGCAATATTTGCTTAGCTTAGTAATTGCAGTAAAGCTCAGCTAACCTCATCCATCCAGTCATGTACATGCAATGGATATGCTTTGCAAAGTGACTTTTAACCACATTCACTAGGTAAGTTATCTCTTGCAGAGTAATAATTTACTTTGCTAGGTGAACAGCCTAAACATATTTAGGATGTCTGATGACTGGCTTTAAATGGCATGGCACCAGAGGCTGTTGATCCATGATCAGGAAGGATTTTTTTCCCTACTTGAAGAAAATTGAACCATAGTTTATAAGGGTTTTTTTACCATCCGAAATTGTAGGTGGGTGGCAGCCCCTGTACATTGATCCAAGTCTTCAGTAACCACCCAAAACAGCCAGGTTTTTGCTGAAAAGTGCCAGGTGGTGTGCCCGGCTAAAAAGGGCTGGGGGGAACACTAGGTGCACAACATCTGATTGAAGAAATTTCAGCACTTTGGTAGTGTTACTGGTTCTGTAACATTCATGGTTCTGGCTGTTACTTTGATAGAGGGGCTCCCTGAAACGGTGTGTTGATCTGCATGGAGTCATTTCAGCTCATTGCTGACATGATCAAAAGGTATTTTTTTGCACTTAATGAGCAGATATAGCAAAATGCTTTTTACCAGATAAAAAGGAAGCAAATACATGTAGCAGTTAGAGAAGCATGTTTACTATTTGCTAAGAATATGTAAACTGTTGTTCTTTGTTTGGGCACTTGAAAAATTATTATTGGATCATACAAATTCAACCTTCAACAACTATACTAAATATTTAAACATGTGTATGAAAAATGACATCTTTTTTGAAAATGTGAAAAATATACACAAAACTTTAAATGTCAAAACCAGTAAAACCAACACCTAAAACCTCTACTCCTTCAAAGTTTTCTCACCCACAAAGGTGAATATTAATGCAGTGTTAGAACTGGGTGTAGTAGACAGAAACACATGATGCCAAATTCAGAGGATATTTGGAATCATTTACAGGTAGTCCCTGTGTTACATACAAGATAGGGACTGTAGGTTTGTTCCTAAGTTGAATTTGTTGAACTTTATGGTGCCTAGACCTTCATTAACCTCTGGAGCAAGCTGTGCTTTGATATGCAAAAAGAAACAACTGCAGAGATTGTCTTGGTCATTAAAAAGTTACAACCAAAAGACTTCAACCATCAACCCTTCGTCCTGCACACAAGCGAGCAGGGAAGCTCTGTTCGTATCTATGAGTATCTATCTTATGTCGGATGTCCTTAAATCGGGGACTACCTGTACCTCAATTTTCCCTATAAAATGAATTAAAGCACCTGTATATTGATATTAAAAAGACCCCGGTCTTGAGACGGGGGAGGTCTCTTAGACCAGCAACTCTGGAGAGAATGTCAGAGAACCAGGAAGCTAAATTTTGTGTTTTATTGTCGCGTTGTGCATGACACTGATCCCTGTGAGGGAAAAGCCTGGATTTTTTTTTTGTTGATTTTTTTGTGAATAAAGGTACAGGTTTATATTTGGTAACAGATATATACAGGTAACCTACTTTAACTGGAGTATAAAACCGGGGCACAAAATGCTGTTCCTGTAATTACAGTTACAGTAATCAATATAATTGCCAATAAAATTAATGTGAATAATACTTCCATGGTGTATTTTTAAAACATTTTTGTTAAAGTAAAAAAAAAATCACATGTGCTCGGTCTGTATATCTTTTTACCCTTTTTATTTTGTACTTATGAGTTGGTTCCACTTGTTCATAAATAACTATTTGTGAACTGTTGTCACCTGTAGATGGTACTGTTTCCCTACGTAAAGGGTGTAACAAACTTTTTTTTTAACTACACTCGTCTACGCCGGCCCTGATCTGTCAGATCCTGGTGCTGCAGACAAGTGCATTTATTACTGGTTTGTGATTTACTGCAGCTCTGTCCCAGGACAAGGTACAAGTCAAGTATATATAGTGATGACTTATTATGTGACTGATCCCTCCTCCTATTGCAGATTGTTCTGTTCAGCATTATAAAGAGCACATTATCCATATAGAGAACTCTGTTCCCAATCGTTCACTTTGAGATCATTACAAAAACAAGAGGGCACTCTTTGCGTCTGGAGGAAAAGAAGTTTAAGCTCCGGATAAGGAAGGGATTCTTCAATGTAAGGTCTGTGAAAATGTGGAATCGGCTCCTTCAGGAAGTAGTTTCAGCAATTACTATAAATTGCTTAAAAAAAAACGGATGATTTCTAGAAGCACAGAATATAACTGGGTATTAAGGATTTAAAGTAAAGATAGCAGAGACTGTTGATCCAGGGAACATCCGATTCCCTCATGGAATCAGGAAGGATTTTTTTTTCTCTGTTGAAGCAAATTGTACCAGGGGTTTTATTGCCTTCCTCTGGACCAACTATGTCCATGGGGTTTTTTATCTAATATATGTTATATGTTTATTTCGCTAGTGGTTGAACGTGATGGACTTGTGTCTTTTTTCAGCCCGACCAATGTAACAATGTATATCACAGGCTTCACACTGTGGCCTTTATTTTATAGATGGCCGGTAAGAATGCAATGTAAGAATGGCCTGTACAACCTGAAATAAACGTTACAGTGTTCTATGGATAGCGGATAATGCTTCATAATCTTAGGGGTAAAACAAAGGGACTTACAACCAAAGGTAAGACAGTGGTAGGTCAGTTTTTTTTTAAATTTGCAGAAGTGAAAGCTGCTCAAATCATATTTTTTTTAATGTGCAGCTAAATAGATGGTGGACTCAAACACCTATCTGTATTTCTACATTCATTCACTATGAAAATAGGGATGGCAATTCCTAATCAGTGTTAGAAAAAGCCTGGGTGAATGGCCTCTAAAGGAGTCTGCCTGAACAAGACCTTGGGGTTAAAGGACAGGCCATGGGTTAAACTAAACCAAGATCATTTTTTGTCTTTGATAGCTATGACATACGACTATATGTCAGAGGTTAAACTCCATGCTCCACAGCTACATTACACAGCTTTGCTTCATATATTAAGCAACGCCAAAACATATTCACATCACACTTACAAAAAAGGTCCAAACTTTTTTTTAATAAAATAGGAAACACCCTAAAAAAATAGAATCTCCATCAACACTATACCGGTATATCTTTTTTTGTGCAACAAAAAGTATACAAGTAAAAAACAGTGTATATAAAACTGAATACAATGTTCACAAAACAAAACTCTTGGAACCTGCCCCAGAAAGCATGGCATATATTTTCTTATTTTCAAATACGTTTAGGGGTAAAGGAAGAATAATGTAGACATGACTTCCACTCATTGTGAACGTATGGCCCTTGAAAATGAAAAATATTTAAAACCTCTTACAGGCTGCTGCCCTCTGGGGAGATTCACATTACTGTTCTCCTCTATAGATAAGGGAGATGGGACAAATAGAGATTGCTAGGGGTTTCTCAAGCAATGAGCAATTTGTGACTCTCAGGTCAGTTCAAATAACACCAATGATCTTTTTGGCTACCTGTAAGGGCGACATACTTCCCACTGGCCAGCAATATAAGAGTCATTCTTCCTACTGACCACCACACTAATATACTGTCAGATGTGGATATTATAAATATGGCAGAGGTTCCCTGAGGAGCGGGAACTTAAAGGATTCTCCCATGTAAAAAAAGCTCTGCATTAGATTGTGACCCAAGATTATTACATTTGTTGATCTCTGACGACATATTATAAGAGGTGACTTTGGAGAGATTTTCTCCCACCCCTGTTGTTTCTCCAGGGCAGAAAGGAGAATGTCAACAAAACTTCAGGCTCAGAATCTGCTTATTTTACCTTTCCCTAACAGAACAAAAGTGGAGATATTTCCCAAAGTGACCAATAAGGTTTTATCCTTTAATATCTGGATGAATGAATGCTACAATTTAATTGGTCACAGAGGGCAAAAGCATTTTTGTTCTTTGTTTTTCCTTTTCCACTTTTTTTAAACAGACCCCATGAAGGGACTTTTTTGGTTGTGCTTGGATATTACACTAAATAAAATAATAATGCTGCTGAGACCTCATCTTTGGAAAGAGGTGATTTGGGGAAAGTGTGAGGTGCTGACCTGTGGAAAGGAGCTGCATTGATTTCAATTCTGGAAAATGATAATAATGCCATCTGTAAAAAAATAATGAGAACTCAAGAGAAAGGCAATACTGTAAGTATGCAGCAAAGTAGGCTATAGTAATCTAAATCAAACACTTCCAAAGAAATAAGAATGTTCTTTGTTATAAATTCTTATTTAGATACTTTAACTGATATAAAAATAGTGGGGAACCAGAGAAGCAAGGTTAGATATTTATTGCGGTCTGTGGGGACATGAAGTGATAGAAGCTCTCTTCACATCAGGACATATTCCACCACATATTAAAAATACTAAAACAGGAACTTGATGGCGCCATTGTAACCCTTCAACATCCATTTTTTGGTGGCATTATTCCCGGCAGTACGGTGGCTCAGTGGTTAGCACTCTGGACTTTGCAGCGCTAGGTTCCGGGTTGGAATCCTAGCCAGGGCACTATCTGCATTAGGTTCTCCCTGTGTTTGCGTGGGTTTCCTCCTACATTCCAAAAACTTGCAGTTAGGTTAATTGGTTTCTCCTAAATTTGCACTTAGCCTGTATTAAAGACACATAACTGAGGTAGGGACATTAGATTGTGAGTCCCTCTGAGGGACAGCTAGTTACATGACTATGGACTTTGTACAGCGCTGCGTAATATGAAGGCGCTATATAAATACTGCCTTGGTCACTGGTTGAATCATGGCAAGCATCATTCATGGGGAATGGTGAGCACAGATTGTAGTTAGAAAACGAATGACTAATGACAGATCTACGCTTATTCACATCTATTTTGAGCGATCGTATAGTGCACGATTCTGTACATACTGTAACAATACAATATAATCCACCAATAATGTACACACACTAGATACAATCATTTGAGTGATGCAGGAAGTGACGTGTACCGGATAAAGTTTACCGCAGAACCATCCACAATCACTTAATGACCTTACACATAATAGATAGCAAACGATTGGCGCCCAAATTGATCTGCCAGGACGGTCGTTCCAGCGACATTCCTCGTCTATCGACGTTGTTGTGCACTTTTTATGTTAACGATTATCGAACGAACAGTTGTTAATCGTTCATGATGTAAGTGAATGTCTTTGTAAATGACTTCTTCAGGTTATGAATGTTTACTCCCGTGACTACGCTGCAGATTGCAGTGACAAATGAGTAGCGGTCACATTTCAGGGACAACAGGTGCTGCCAAGTGCGCCTTGCTAATAAGGGCTCATTAGAATGCCTATTGTGATCATTTGCGCCAGTGTTTTTTGTTTTTTATGAGAAAACAGGGTGGTGTATCACTATCAGAAAATTTAGCATTTATGGGATAATAATTCATTTGCAATATCTAAGACTGTGTTTTTGCCTTTATCACATACCATACCAGTGCTCAACACAGAAATTTTTTTAAGCTGGGTGGGAAGAAATTGTAGGCGGGTGGCAGCACCTGTATTGTGACCAAATGAATATATAAGGTTTTCAAGCTCATCCATGAAATAAACTACACTTGTGTACGGGAGGACAAGGCACAATAAGGAGGGGATCCTGCTTTATAAATAGATACTAAGAACTATTTCCCCATACATGACCTTAAACTTTCTCTTTCCTAGACTGTGCTTGGTTCATCATATGGTATGGGATGCCTCTTCTATTTTTCAAAAAGACTATTTGGAAGCATGTGCCTTTAAAGACATTTCCTAAGCTATGCAATACAAACAAGTCATTGGAGTGAAAAATGTCCGTGTGTCTTTTTAATATCAAGATTCATTGGATTGTATGGTTTTTACAGAAAGTAGATTCATGATTCCAGTTCCACCTTTGCACTCTTCCTTATTCACTGTTAGTGATGGAATATTTATTGGTCCATCAGCCTGACCATACTAAAATTAGCATTAGCAGTAATTATAATAGAAGTTTTATGAATGATTTTTACATTTATATGGAAAGACTTATTACTCCTCCAGGCCAATGCATACTACACCATTTTACGTAAAAAAATGAACACAATTAAGCAGCACACTGATAATTAAAATTCACTCAAACTGGATATAAAATGATATAATGGAATATACAGTGTTATTGTATATTCTTTTTTGTTTTTTGACCCAGGCTATATATATATATATATATATATATATATATATATATATATATACATACACACACACACATTTTAGATCATTTAGTATTAAATTTAAGTTATTATTCTAGCCAGCAGGTGACGCTCTAATCACCTTTTCACATTTATACTATATTTACTTTTCAGCTGTGCCCTTTTTTTTACCAAAACGAAAAAAGCTCTGTATAAATGCTAAATTGTTATCAGTTGTGGTTGTCTTAGTCTCTGTGATGCCTGATCAATAAAGGACTATTCGCTAATGCGGACTAATAAAGCCTCCCACACATCCTCCATGCTCCCCTCTCCATAGAACAGTCTGATTGCTCTGTAGTAGCCGAGCACCTTGTTTGGGCAATGTGCCTTTCTTTCTACTGTCACTCAAAACAACCAAAAACAAATCTGTGCTATCTCTTCATGGTACTTATGGTGCTCTGGATGCCTTTTGGCAAGTGCACGTGCACAAGGACAAAAAACTTCAAGAATATATGGATGGACTTATCTGTTTTAAAAATGGTGACCTTATTTATAGTGATAACTGTGCTATAAATATGGATGTAATGTTTAAAACAGATAACAAAATTTTATATTAACATTGTAAAATAAAGATGAGTGATTTTAGGGAGATATTGCTGTTTTTTCTTTTTTAAGATGATTGAATATCGATTGTGCATAAAAGATTTATAACAAAAATATCTCATACACTCAGCCCTTCCTCTATCCCTTTAATGTAGTAGTTGGCATCGTTTGAAGGAGTAGTTTTTTTACATTAAGATAAAAAAGACCATTTAGTCTGAAGATAATATCAATTAAAGCAATCAAAAAAAAATTAAATCAAAATTTTACTAATTAGCAATTAGATAACTATAAGCAACCTAAATGCCTTCTTATCCTTACCCCCTTAGCTATAAATCTTGTAATATAATAATAGGCTCTCAATTTAATACTGAATAATGTATGCTGCCGAGACTACACTCTCTAAAGATTCCATACTTGTGAAGTCTGGTAAAAGGTAAAGCCAATTTGCAACGTGATTTTCCTGTGAATGTTCAGATATTAGGGGACTCAGAAAACACTATTTTATTTGTTCACTTCTACTGTAAATGCAATAGATCATAATTTTCCCAAAATAATTGATCATGATAATCTTGGGAAAAAATCCAGCATGAGTAGAGCAATTTATTTTCCAAAGCAAACTATGTAAAAAATTCAATATGTTTATATTACTATTAAAAACAAATTGGTTGTATGGCAATATAACATTTTCATGACTGGTAATACCAGAAGACATGACAGGCTCACCAAGGCAGACTCTACGCGTTTCGCAAATGGATAAACTGTTTCATCAGGAGGAGTGGGAGTAAAACACTGAACATATTATATAACTGCCAGCAGAGCCAAATTTAACCATTTATCAAGCCTTAACTGTATTGGCACACATTGCAAGAAGGGGGATAACAGGAGACACCACCTAATCATTGGCTTCTTGACACAATGACACCCTTAAATAACGGTAACCAATAATCAAATGCAGGGATGTGCAGGGCATCAAACACTGTAACATGTGAAAAAATGTTCTTTTTATTATAATCAGCATTATATACTAAAATACTTTTCTATGCAAATTCATTTCAAAAGAAATTCACACTGTGTATTTGAATTAAAGGGCTATTTAAATGTTTATTTGTAAAAAAACATGGCTCCATCATTTAAAAATTATTATTACACAGTATTTATATAGTGCCGACATATTACGCAGCGCTATACAAAGTCCATTATCATGTCACTAGCTGTCCCTCAAAGGGCTCACAATCTAATATTCCTACCATAATCATATGACATTAACACAGACTAAGGTCAATTTTTTGAGGGAAAGCCAATTAACCTAACTGCATGTTTTTGGGATGTTGGAGGAAAATGGAGTACCCGGAGGAAACCCACGCAAACACGGGGAGAGCCTGCAAACTCCATACAGATAGGGTTCTGACCAAGATTCGAAACTGGGACCTAGCACTGCAAATACCTTGGAATGTTATAAAAAAAATGTTTCAAAAAATCAAATCCAAATGTAAATCAAAATCCTTATACTTCTTCAAGTTCTTAATGAAATACACTGATCTACTTACAGTATATGAGCTACTTTGAGAATTATAGACCTACTGCCCAAGGGTGGAGGGTGATAAGAGTTAAAGACACATTCAATTGCCTACATTTATTGTACAGTGCTGCCTAATATGTTGGCACTATACAAATATTGTATAATATTATTATTAATAATACTAATAATAAAGTCATGCCCATACCATACAACTGTCCCAGATTTGGAGGCTTGCCCTTCTTTCAGATCCAAGCCCCTCTATCCTCCTTAGCTGTCCCTCTTTTTGGAACTATAAAATTGTACTATTTACCTATTAAAAAGTGGTATTTTACACTAAGCCTTCCATCCTGCCTCTAAATTAATGCATTTGTTATTTTGAAAGCTAATATAAAGGAAACCAATTTTTTTAACAAGAATAATAGTAATTTATACTATAGAATGTAATAATATCTTTTTGAAAACCATATTATGAGCAATTCCAAGACCCAAATAAATTCTGGATTCTAAATATCATCCCAACTCCCCACGAACGGAACTTTTTACTAAAGTTCTTCTACTTCAATCTTTCTTTTTGCTCAGTCATTTTCGCTGCCACTTCACATATAGCTTTATCCCTTTATATTATGATATTGTTATATTATACAATGGGTTTAGATACTAAAAGTTTAAGGCACTTACCTGTCCAGCGATCCCTGCCGGTGGAGGGATCCGTTCTGGCCGAACTACTGTTCGGCCAGGCGGCATCTCCAGCATCCCTATGGATGTGGACAGTGATGTTCTCATTCTCAGCACTCCTGCGGGCCTGCAAGGTCTAGCACTTCCTAGGGGTGCTCTGGTAAGAGGTGCGAGCGCTACCACGTGTGTCTCTTGTACCCCCCGGGGCCAAGGCACTCGGCTGCCTCGCTGTGGGGCGGGACATAGTTTGAATTCCCTGCGGTCAGTCGGCCGCAGGGGATTCAGTTATCCTCCAATCAAATACTGCCAGGTGTCGCAAGGTCATTGGGCACTCTGGCCATTTAAGGAGATCTGTCCTGAACATCATTGCCCGCTATAAGCCTCTGTGTGTACAGTGTGCTTGGGTGCGTTCAATGTGTGTTGGTTCGTATTAACTTCTGTTGTGTCATTACCAATATCAACCTGTCTGATATCTGATTCTGCGTGAACTTTGCCTGCCGTGACTTTGGATTGTTTCTGACTACTCTTGCCTGCTGCCTGCCCTGACCTTGGATTGTTCCTGACCTGCCTTTGCCTTATCCATCTGTACCACGCTTATCGGACTGATCATCTGTGAATGACCTTTGGCTTGTTTTCTGACTACTCAATAAAGCTTGTTGCAAAGTTAATTATGCAAGTTGAATCGTTACATAGTGAATAGGGTAACACTTTGCTGATTTCAGCCAATTCAGTCATGTACCAAAACCTTTTTTTACATATCCTTTTACATGATTGTGTAGTCTTTGCAGTGAATTTACAATCACATTCATTAAGCTTAGTGAAAAGTCCCATACAAGGTGTTCATTCAGCCTAAATATAACCTAAATAAACCCAAATATAATGGAACTCATGAAGTGGACATTATGAGCCCTTGCTCTGTGTTTAACAGAGATTTGATTAGCTTGCATTTTTTTCCCTAATTTATTATAAATTCAGTCAATAGAACAGCATTGACTGTAGGTAACAGGGTGGATTTATTTAAAGAGGGCTTATTATGCTATGTATTATGCAAAGGGGACCTTATTAGATATCTGTGAACCCATGTTTATTTTACACACCCAGTTGCATACAGGGATTTAAATTCATTTTTGGCTAGAACTTGTGGTTGAGCAAAGTGAATAATTCCAACTTATTAACTACAGTGAACATAGCATAACATGAGCAGAAAAGACGTGAATGTTACAAAAGAGAATTGTGACAATAGAGAATTGTTCAATGGAGTCTTAAGCTGCATACACGTGCAATTATAGTCGTTGGAAAGGATTTTTCACAATCCTTTCTAACGACTAAGCACTCCACGATGCATGAACGAGTACTGTACATATAGCACCGTTCTGCTCTATAGAGAGGGGAGGGGGAGAACCACGGAGCGGCGCCCTGCTGCGCTCTCTCCCCTCCCTTGCATTAGGATAGTTCGTCGTCCATCGTCCGTGGATCTGCCAGGACGGTCGTTCGGATGATGGACGATGAGTGCTGTACATGCTCGTCCGATATCAGCCTTGAGCCGATTACCGGGCAAGAACCATTGGACGTCTGTACGTAGATTTAATCAGATTTCCGTGTATATGGCTGGTTTTACATTATCGGCTGCCTGGGTTACTTTACAACAGTTGTCCCAAACTCTTGAGTTACTTCTATTTAAGACTTTAAGTTTATTTCCCTTGTAAATTACCAATACCATTTTAACAGTATATACATACTAATGTGACAATAAAAAGCCAGGACACAGCTGACTGCATTGTTTATAACAGAGTAAGACATTCCAGGCTCATTCAACATTTTCCTAACAGAATACTAGCCAGAATACTAAAGCCATGCCTGCCTCATACTGAGTTTGTACGCAGCACATTCCATTGTAATATGGTATTAATGTTACATAAATCAGAAAATACCTCAAAACAAAATCTGCTCCCTGTTCCATAGATAACTAACCCACTTCAAACATTACATGTTGCATATTTAGCTGTAACAATGTATTCATCATCAAGTGTCCCCTACAGAAGTGGTCGCCAACCTTTCCGACCTCACAGACCCATAAATTCACCGAACTCGGACCGCGCATGGACAGGGAGCTTCCCCCAGAGTGACATCATGATGCCAGAACCCGCCCACTCCCCCATCGCAGGCTCAAACCTGCTTGCTAAATTCCGGGGAAAGTAGCGCAGGGCTGTGCACTCAACAAAAGTTGCGTAAACAGCCCTGCGCTACTGTCCCTCTGGGATGTTTAGCAAGGAGGTCTGAGCCAGGGATGGGAGAGTGGGTGGGTTGTGTCCATTAAGGGGACAGAGTCATGGACCACCGGTTGGCGACACAGTACCAAGGCTATGTTCAGACTGGCAGTGAGGTTGCAGTGTGGTTACTGTTTCTTCATGCCAGTGAGCTGCTGCCTCTGGGGAGATGATACAAATGGCTTCTCCCTGCAGCTGCCCCATAGAAAATAAATTGGGTGGCAGGGAATAGTACCAGTAACAATTATCACAACTGTAAAATGTGCAGACCCTGTAAAATGTGCAAAACCAGCACTGTGGTGCAAGTGATCAGAAGCCACGTGGGATCACTCAATCTAGAAACATCTCTACCTAGCTTTAATTGTTCCTAAAGAGCAATGATACATGTCATAGCAGCCAGACATAACCTAGTTTATTCCAGGTAACAGAATCATACTACAGAAATATGTTTTTACTTGGTTGTTAAAGTTACGCCCCACGTTTTATCCAAAGAGTCCACGTAAACCCAAAAATCTATTCTCTAGTACATTAAGCATCATGCCTCACATTTTAAATGCTTCTTGTAGACCTGATTGGCAACCCATTTGACAAATTGCCACCTTAAAGTTAGAGACAGGCTGACAATGATGCCACTAGCTGTAAAGCAGTGGGTTGTGTTGTCAACCTAAAACAGGGAGTTCAGTCTCTAGCAATCCTGTACAGCTCCCTGAGCCTGGCACTATGTCACCCACTCCCACTGCAGTTCTGGTTCTTAAAGAAGAAAGGTTGCAGATTTGACAGTGAGAGTCAAAGAGCTGCCCCAGGGTATTACTGCCTCCATTTATTCTCTATTGGGCTGCCATAGGTAGACACTACATGAAGTGTCTGCCATGGAGTGGTTTAGTGGTGTGAGGAAGCAGTAACCACTCTGCAGCCTCACTGCCAGTCTGAACATTGTCTACTGGTAAAATCTTCAAACAAAAACTTTGCAACAGATTCACTAAAGATTTATTTATTTAAATTGTAAACAATGACACCACACACACAGAACAATATAATTTAGGATCTCCTAGATTGTAAGTTCTCCGGGGCAGGGTCCTCCCCTCCTGTGTCACTGTCTGTATCTGTCTGTCATTTGCAACCCCTATTTAATGTACAGTGCTGCATAATATGTTGGTGCCATATAAATCCTGTTTATTAATAATAATAATAATAATAATAATATTAATAATAAATACACTAAAATGAAGCAATGGGGCTATTTTACTAAAGGAATTGAGGATGGACACTTACCAAGGCGAACTGTCACCTTGAAAGGTAAATTTCAAACAGCTTAAGCCAATGAGATGAAAATTTACTTTTAAAGAATACCTAAATCATTTTTGCATTCACATGTCTAGATGGCTGAGGACAGAAAAACTCCAACTTATTTACTAAGCTAAGTGAAATACCCCGGGCAAGGGGAAAATTCATTATTTTAAGTGAACAGTCTATATTCCTTTAGTAAATCACCCCCAATGTGTTGTTGGCTTATTATGCAACATATACATCTACCTCTTGACATACATAAACATTTCCTCATAATTATTTTATAAAAGAACAGTATTTGTAAAATACGTTATTTCCACTATACCATCTTGGTCCAAAGATTTAAAGAATTGTTTGTTTATTCTAAAACCTCTATAGGAAAATAAAATATGAAACTTGACTGGCTGATATAGGCAACACCTCGAGTTTTCTTGGTAATAATTTTGATAAAAAAACAAAATGCTTGTATAGAATATGTGTGTACAGTACATATGATGGATATTTCCAAGGTTGCATCATTTCCTTACAAATAAAAGAAACTGTATGGTGCCTCCCTTCTCAGAATGTTTCTGTGTTTGTACAAGTGTCTGTCGGTGGGTGACATGACACATATTGAAGCATTTGTACATAGAGGTGGGCATATGTTTGCATTTTGTGTGCCATATGTCAATGTCTGTGATCAATCATAATGTATTTATTTAGTAAACATACAGTGCATCGGGGTCAGAATGAACGCAATGTACGCAGAGTAAAAGCAACTTTTCCCAAGAACCCATAACATAGAGGCAAGTGTCATCTATGATCTGCCAAATAAATTCATTCGTTGAATCACTTAGATTGAAATTTCTACAACAAATTTCCCCTAGGCAGCTGACAAAATAGACTGCATTACAGGACAGGCATGCACTACTCCTACCTATTCTGTATAGGGCACTGAGTTGAAAAGTTGAGGGTGATCCTTAGGGTTAAGGCTGGTCCTCAGGGTACAAAGCTAAGGCTGGTCCTCGGGGTAAAGAGCTGAATAGCTAAGGCTGATCCTCAGGGTACAGAGCTGAATAGCTGAGGCTGTTCCCTCAGGGTACAAAGCTAAGGCTGGTCCTCGGGGTAAAGAGCTGAATAGCTAAGGCTGATCCTCAGGGTACAGAGCTGAATAGCTGAGGCTGTTCCTCAGGGTTAAGCCTGGTCCTCAGGGTACAAAGCTAAGGCTGGTCCTCGGGGTAAAGAGCTGAATAGCTGAGGCTGTTCCTCAGGGTTAAGGCTGGTCCTCGGGGTACAAAGCTAAGGCTAGTCCTCAGGGTAAAGAGCTGAATAGCTGAGGGTGATCCTAAGAGTTAAGAATGGCCCTCAGGGTACAAAGCTAAGGCTGGTCCTCGGGGTAAAGAGCTGAATAGCTAAGGCTGATCCTCAGGGTACAGAGCTGAATAGCTGAGGCTGTTCTGAGGCTGATCCTCAGAGTTAAGGCTGGTCCTCAGGGTACAAAGCTAAGGCTGGTCCTCGGGGTAAAGAGCTGAATAGCTGAGGCTGATCCTCAGGGTTAAGGCTGGCCCCCTGGGCAGAACGCTAGGACTGATCCTCTGGGGACACAGCTGAAGAGCTGGGGCTGATTCTTGGAAAATAAAGCTGGGGCTGGTCCTCAGAGCACAGAGCTGAGACAGATCTTCAAGACACAAACTTGAGGCTGATCCTTAGGATATGTTCTTGATGTAGTTTGTTGATCCTTAGGATACACAGTTCTAGAAATGAGGCTGATCCTGAGGACACAGATCTGAAAAACTATAGCTGATCCTCAGGACACAAAGCTGAGGATAACCCTCAGAAAACAGAGCTGAGACTGATCCTCAGCTTATCTTCAGGACTCAAATTTGAGCCTGATCCTCAGGACACAGAGATGAAGAGCTGAGGCTGATCCTTAGGGCACAAAGCTGAGACTGATCCCCAGAACATGGTGCTGCATAGTGGAGGCTGAGGCCTAGGACACAGAATTTTAACTGGTTCTTGAGGTTGATTCTCAAAACACAAAGCTGCAGTACTAAGAATGATTTAACTAATCCTCATGACACAAAGTTGAGGCTGACTTTCAGGAAAAAGCTGAGGCTGATTCTTATTACACAGAAATGAAGAGCTGGGACTAAACGTTAAGGCACAAAGCTGAGGCTGATCCCCAGGAAAGAGTGTTGAGGTTGATCCTCAGGTCAGCTATGGGAGGTCCTCTGGAAGCAGAACTGCACAGCTGGGGCTCATCCTCGGAGCAAAGATTTTATGGAATGATTAGACTGGTCTTCAGGACACTGAGCTGAGGCTGATTCTCAGAAAAAGGAGTTTAGACTGATCCTTAAGTCACAGCAATGCAGAGATCCCCAAGACCTAGACTTAAGACTGAACATAAATCTAAGGCTCTGACACAGAGCTGCACAGTTGAGGCTAACCCTCCGGACATATCATTTAGAGTGATCCTAAGGGCAAAGTACTGAGGCTAATCCTCAGGACACAGAAATGAAGAGCTGAAGCTGATCCCCAGGACACAGAGTTTAGATTGATTCCCAGGACACTGAACTGAGAATGATCCCCAGGACATACAATATGAAGTGATAAATAGGACATAGATCTGCAGAGATGAGACAAATTCTCAAGACATAAAGTAAGGACTGATTCTCAGGACATGAGGTTTAGATTGATCCTTAGGACACAGAGATGCACAATTAGACAGATTTTCAAGACATAGAGTTAGGACTGATCCTCAGGACATAAGTATGGAGTGATCTGCAGGACATAGAATTGCAAAGATGAGACAGATTTTCAAGAAATAGAGTTAGGACTAAGCCTCAGGACTAAAAGCTGAGGATGATCCTCAGGACATAAGGTTTAGATTGATCCCTAGGACATAGAGCACAGGCTGATCCCCAATACATACAGTTAGGATTGACCTCCAGAACAGAAAGCTGAGGCTAATCTACAGGACTCAGAGATGCACAATTGAGAATGATCCTCAGGACATGGGATTTAGATTGATCCTTAGGAGATGAGAGAGATCCTCAGTATAAAGAGTTAGGACTGATCCCCAGGACATACAGAATGGACTGATAATTAGGACATAGAACTGCAGAGATGGGACAAATTCTCATGACATGAGTAAGGATTGGTCATCAGGTCAAAAAGCTGGGGATGATCCCCAGGACATACAGTATGGAGTGACCCACAGGACCTAAAATTGCAAAGATGGGACAGATTTTCAAAACATAGAGTTAGGACTGATGCTCAGGGCCAAAAGCTGGGGATGATCCTCAGGACATAAGGTTTATATTGATTCTTGGGACATAGAGCACTGGCTGATCCCCAATCCATACAGTTAAGCTTGACCTCCAGAACAGAAAGCTGAGGCTGATCCACAGGACACAGAGATGCACATATGAGAATGATCCTCAGGACATGGGATTTAGATTGATCCTTAGGAGATGAGAGAGATCCTCAGGATAAAGAGTTGGGACTGAACCTCAGGACTAAAAGCTGGGGATGATCCTCAGGACATAGGATTTGGATTGATCCTTAGAACTGCATAGATAAGAGATCCTCAGGACATAGAGTTAGGTCTGATCCCCAGAACACAAAGCTGAAGCTGATCCTATGAACTCTCAGTTCCCATATCATGGCAATGCAACAGTTTCCAGCACTTGACAAAGCAAACTGATCCCCTCCCTGGAATTTGCTAAATGCACCCAAAGTGCCGACAAATACTTACTAGAGAAACAATTCTTGCTAATTTCCACATTACCCCGAAGACAAATGACTTACCAGCAATCAATGTCTTCCAAGTTGTGTGCCAATGATCAATAAGAGCAATCTCACCTTATCCTGATGCCCTGATCCAGATGTGACCTTCTGTGTTGCAGCATTGTATTATGGAGGATATCCAGCCTTGCATGGTGCATAGCGCTCCAGGACACAGCGATGCTCACTCTCACACCCGCATTATGTGAATGGAACTTTGCTCAGCCAACATGTAGCAGAGCCTGGATCTACCGTAATTCTACGTGTAGAGGAGCACTCCTTGCATCCTCCACTCCTTACAGCTCAGAGCTCATGCAGTGAATGATGCTCTCCTCTCATCAGATGCCTTTACACCAAAGAGAATTGCAATCTCATGCTTTTCAGCTTTTGTGGAAATACAGAAATCAGCAGAGCAAATATAAATATATTTGAATGAATAGAAAGTGACATCAGGATCAGCCCTGGGCATCTTCAGTTCTCCATCTGCTTTTGGCATTACAAGTGCCATCTGTGAAGAGTAAGGATTTGTATAACAGCAAGTCATGGAAAGACAAGGAATCATATTCATAAAACCTTCAATCATTAACCAGAAACTGTCCTATGATTGGTTGCCCAAAATTGTAATACAGATGCGTCGCCTACATGTTTGCCACATTTAGTTAGATTTGCCCCCATTTGCCACACATCTACATTATCCACCCTCCATTATAAAATTTAGATTTTAGTATTATTTATACTGAATGATATATCCTGTTTCTCCAAAAATAAGACTGTGTCTAATATTATTTTTTGCTCTAAAAATTGCACTAGGGCTAATTTTCAGGGGATCTCCTATTATTCATGAACAACAATTGACATTTATTCTTGAACAAAAAAAATCAACATTTATTCAAATACAGTCATATCATCACATTCTGGAACATCATCATTACTCTCCAAACCCTGAATTCCATTTTTAATTTATTGGTATTCCATTTCCTTTAGAACCATTGCCTCCCATTTCTCATGTCTAGCAATAGCACTTTCCTTAAATGCGCACCTTTTGTCTATGTATTTATATATATTGTAGCCTATTTTCAGCGTGGGGCCTATTTTTGGGAAAGGAGGGTAGTCTCCAGGACTGATTTCTTTTTCTACACTCATTACTTGACAAAGTACAACCACTAATAATTTAATAAACCACCTCACAAGTTTGTCTTGTGCAAGAATGACCACAATTGCTCATCATTGCATATTGGGACTGATTTTTTAAATGCCTTAATGGGCCAATCTTTTTCTCAGCTCTCACACTGCAGAGCTCTTTGCTGGTATAGCTGAGTGCCAACCACACCTCTCAGCACAATGGTCCTCATACAGACTTATATAGCAGAGGAAGAGAGGGGTCTGTTACAAATCAGCTTGCAATAAGTCAGCCTTTCCCAACCTTTTTACCATGGGAGAACCTTTGAAATAACTTTCAGTTCTTCGGGGAACCCCTGCTATAGTTACTATAACCACAGCTCACAGTACATTAATATGGTGGTCAGTGGAAAGAATGTCACACTTAGAAATAGCCAAAAAGATAAATGGTGTCAGTTATTCGGCCCTGAGAGGCACAAACTGCTCATTGCTCAAGTACCCCTAGCAAACTCTGGAGGAACCTTGGTGAGAAATTACTTGCTAGGTCTTTTTGACTGCTTGGCTATTTCTGTGACTTCAGTTGGGCTTTAAGAATAAAATCCTCATTTTGTGCTGGTGAAATTTTGATGAAAATTGATGTAAACCCTAACTAAATGACATTGATAGTTGGTAATTCAGACAAGCAGTGAAAACAGTGGTTCCTGGGCTGTGCTTAGTTGTTGGCAACTTGTCATTCATTTAACCTTCTTAACAGCTACAATGGTTCTTAGGAAAATATCAGACGTGTAGTAAACCGTGCTTACCGCAAGATTCTTAGTTCATCAAATGCTGTGCTAAACACGGCTTCTGGGGACATTTTGATAATTTGAACACGAGCACCCAAGAGTGGCCAACCCCATGGTACTGGACCAAAGAAGTCTTAATGAACCTTTTGAAATGTTGCAGTGACTGGCAGAAGGCAGTGCTGAACTGTTCACTACTACCCCCATTTATTCACTATCAGTGGGCATTGATTAGACGTGGTATGCAGTTTCTTACCTATGGGCACAGTTCATTGGGTAATGAAGCAGTAACTGCACCCCAACCTCACCACATGTCTGAACTACCCCTTACTTTGCTAAGTATATCATAAACAACTGAATTTAATAAAATATTATTTTCACCTATTCATTATTTGTTGCATCTAAGGGTTGATGACCTTCTGAATCTTCTTTGCAGTCACTTCAGTGGTTCCAGTGATGGCTGCATCCCATTTCTTAGGGTGTGTTTTCTGATACTGACAACCAAGCCTGACTAATGTGATGTGTGTGATGGGATGACAATTAAGGAGCACAAAATGAGAGATTAGAACCAATAGTTGTTACCCCTGTAACAGGAAATGCCCAAACAAGAATCTTTATAGCAAAATCAACAAGCAATATTTTAATAAAAGCTGCAAATAAAGCATATTGAAATGTCTAAGACTGACTTTATTAGCTCAGTTTTATTTCTGCTTACTGTACGCCACTGAACATAATTGAACTTTACTGTTTAGTACAGCAGTGGCCAACCAGTGGTCAGCAAGAAAATTTTGGTAGTCCGCGGCTCTGGCCGGTGCACCCCCCAGCAGGGTCAAGAGAAGGACCCTGCTGAAGGGGCACAGCGGCAAGAGCCGCGGATCATGTCTCTCGTACAGATTGTAGGCTCAGGGCGATGGGCGAGTTGTGTCTCTGGTCTGAGCCTGCGATGGGAGAGTGGGTGGTTCTGGCATTATGACGTCACTCTTGAGGAAGTTTCTAACCCTTTAATTGACACCCGGTTCCCAGCGCATGTGCGGTCTGGAGTTTGTGCATTTAGTGGTCCGAAAAGGTTGGCGACCCTGGTTTAGTAAGTCACGTCCTAAAGATCTACATTACCTTTAATTTTTCATAGTAGTTCATCAAAGTAGAAATAAATTCCAACTTTTGCTGTAAATATCCAAAATGGAGCTGTCCACCATAGCACTTCATTATACCCACACAACCTCCCAAGTCTACCAAAATAAATGATGTCCAACATCAATCAACTCACATCCTCTGAGCCCAGGATGACATTAGCCCATCCTGTTCCAGTCTTTTTTTTCTTCTCCTATTCATTAGTTTGCGTTTTTCTGAGATGCAAAAGGCTGTCCAGAGTCCAAAATTTATGTGTTTACTTGCTTGCCATTAAAATGCATTTAATGATCATAATTAAATATTTATATATTATTGTGTCTTTTATATCCATTTAGATTTGAGATTTTTATAAATAGGAATTGCTGTGGGCTTAGTATGTGTTACAATTCAGGCATAGATAAGACATATTTCTTTAGTAGGAAATGGGAGTTTGAGAAACAACTGTAGCTTTAGATGTACCATAGCCATTAGAACTGCAACAATGTAGGTGTTCCCTGTAGATGATGCTCCTTTAGGAAAAGTCTATTTAATCAAATGCTTCTTTCACTCATACAGAATACATTCTGCTGGTTGTATTCATTCATTGTTAAAGTAATAATTAACTAGAAACTATTTCCCATATGCATACTTGATTATAAACTGGGATTTATTTCCCTAAAATGCTATTAGATAAAGAATATTGATTTATGCTCAGGTCAAATCAGTAGATGGCACTGTGTCCTCGTGTAAAGTGTGTAACAAACAAATAATGCACAAAAGATTTTTTAGGAGCAAGTACCCTATAATAACCAACTTAAAACACTTTAACCTTTAAAAAGGTGAGGAAAAGATAAACAAACTGAACCCTCGATTAAATGTTCACCCCTTTAAATAAGTGTTTTAAAACTAACTCACCATGGGTGTATTTATTCACTTAAATTTCAATGCCATTTCTATTAGTTACAGATTCAAAAGTTAGCAGTGACTGCTACATTTTGTACCCTGAGTTCATACTCTAGTCAAAGCATTTTCCTGTAGTTTAGGTAAAAATAAGCCCCTCAGTTTATATTTGGATGAGTTTATATTTAAGTATATGCAGTAATATAAATGAGGCAAAGTTTCCTATAATTGGAAATGAAGGTAGGTGGAGATGAGATTGAAGAACAAATGATGAATGAATTTTATTACTGAAGTTCCCATGTGCTATTAAGCCCTGGGGTCTCTTTCTAAATATGGGTTTTGGGTTTTATAAAAAATTCTCAATTATAGGAATTTGTTTACATTTCTATATGCTTCACAGATGAAACAACTTTCTGCATTTCCATGTGAAAAATGATGGTAACCCGTTCACATAAATCAGGAAAATTTTCCATTATGATTTGGCACTGTACCAGTGTACCCTTCATACCATATAGACGAACATTTCTAAAGTTCTTTGTTCCTCTCTCCAAGATAATAAATATATAGATGGCCTTAAAAATGCCTATACAATAATGAAGGTAATTTAAAATATGAGAAAAGCAATTTGTAGTGTAGGAAGAAATGTTAATTAGTAAGATACAAAAGTATTTGTGTTTCCTCGATTCTTCATTGTCTTTAGGACTTTGAAAGAAATTATTTTTGTTGATGCTAAAATGTTGTAACTGGTGCAGTATATCACGGATTGCTACTTTATTTGGCTTTTTATTACCTGGCCTCTCCATCAACACACACAGATTGGAAGGAATGGTATTAGATGAGCATGCTGGTAGCCCACTGAGTGCCCTACAGGTGTAGCTGCAGGAAAATGAAATTTTGGCCAGCCGGCTCAATACACACAATACGTAATGATCTTACCTCATATAACCTCAGGCTGGTAATGGATGCTGACTGCAGCACTAAATTAGTCTGCTACTGAAATCATTTCTACACCTCTGCTATGTAACCAAAATAAAGTGGAAACAAATTTGATTTAGTTTATTCGGACCACACAATAATTCACTTGTTAATGATTGCAGCAGGTCTCTGCAGTTTATATAGGAATTTAGAAGCTGAGAAGATGCTTATGAGCATTTTGCGAATTTATTTTAACAGTTCAAATATCTGACAATTCATTTACCACCAAGCGTGCATACATTGCTTACTACCTACTATGTTCAATACCTCATACCAAGTCTGCTTATATTGCTTACTACTTTACAAGTACTGACGAAAGGAGCAAGGTGTAACCCCTAAAACCTGTTTGCTTTCTCTGAATCAATGTCGAAATAATCTTGTATCTGGAGTTTAATATAAAGGTGTAGAACACTATATTTAAAAATCTAATATTCAGCAAACCTTGAATGGATCCGGTCAAGAAGTAAAAACATTTGCTAACAAATAGCAAATGACTTTTAGAAAATCCAGTCCAGGTTTGCTGGATCAACAAGCTGCACTGATAAAAGTGTATTCTCTCCAGCCTTGGAGATCTTGGAGACCCAGTGCATCTATCTGTCATTTGCAAACCCCTATTGAATGTACAGAGCTGCATAATATGTTAGTGCTATATAAATACAGTTTAGTAATAAAATTATTACTTGTGGCAGCCCATGGGAGCAGAAAGTGCCAGCACAGTGTCTAGACCAGCTTTTCTCAAACCTTTTGAACCCTTGGAAATTATTTTTAGGTCTCAATGGGACCTTTGTAGAAAACAATTCATTGAGGCTCAAAGGGAAAAATGTCCATTTCATTGGTGGTTAGTGAAAATGATACAACCCCTTCATTGGTGTTCAGAATTTCTATAGACAACAACAAATAAAGAGTGTAACTCTTCCTAATTCATGTAAGTCATAATTGCTGGCCCCAGGAACAGGCAAAAAAGTAGAAAAAACAAACAAAGAAGGATGGGGTTTCAAGTGGCAAGTGTCAAAATTGTATTTAGCATACAAATAAAATCATTGTGCATCAAACATATAAAAAGATCAAGCTATCCTATGTGAAATAACATAGGAGTATGTATTTTTAACTAGACAACTGATAGTTGATTAACAGATAGTATACAAGTAATAGCAGACAACGTCTAAATCCTGACACATTTCGCCGGTAGGCTTCTTCAGGGGATATGCATTTATACAATGGATAGCCATAGCGGTTTCTCATGGATGGATGCATTCCTTAAGACTACAAATTCTGCAGCTAGATTCAAATGTGAGCAGGAGAATGGCTGGGAGATGATTATTTGGCATGGTACTGATCAGCAGGGTAGCCCGAAAACCGCTATCCGATCCCCTGCATATGCCCTCAGGAAGCCTATAGGTAAAATGTGTCGGGATGGAGACGTTGTCTACTATTACTTGTATACCATCTGTTTAGGCAGCTGTTGTCTGGCTAAAAACTTCTTTTTATATGTTTGATGCATAATGATTGTACTTGTTTTATACTAGAGAGTATGCTAAATACAATTTTGACACTTGCCACCTGAAACCCTAGCCTTCTTTGTTTGTTTTTTCTACTTTTACGGTCAGAATGTCACCATTATAGGTAAAATGTTCATTGGTGAACTGTAGCCGGCTCTGCCAAGTTGTGTTTACAGCAGAACTGTGAATGCACCATTAAATGGGAGGACAATCAACCAAAGCTCAAGAAATCCCTAGCAGCCTCTGAAGGAATCCTAAGGTTCCATGGAACCATAGTTTAGAATGGCTGGTATAGCCCCCCTAGCGGTTAAAGGTAATCCCGAGTCAGACTCGGGGTACCTAAAAGCAGGTTAAAAACCCACTTACTTTGTTCCGTCGCTGTCCCCTGGCGTCCTGATGGTCCCTGCAGGTCCTGTGGACATGTCTGCCTCCTCCGATCTCCAGCCGCAAAGTGCAGATTCGATCTCCGGGGTTTCCCGGTGACATCCGTACATGTGTTGGTGCGGCCGGGACTTAGCGGTGGGAAATTCAAATCATTTTATATTGGATTCAACACAAAATAGCTGTATTGAGTCCAATACAAAGAAATATTCATATAATATATATATATATATATATATATATATATATATATATATATATATATATATACATATAATTATATTATATATGATACTATACAGTTACATTACATGTTTAAATAATTTTTCCATTTTTTTTAACAGATTTTTGTGTTTTGGTATTTAAAGTTTATTATTAAATTTATGAAATATCAGTGAGTTATGCCTAAGAATTACAGCCTACAATGAAAAATAAATTTCCATGCAAACAACTGTACCACTTTTTGCACGGAAATTTGGAAGGAATTAGACCGCTAGGGAGGCTAGACATACTGACACCATTTCCATACTACCAGGTAATGCTACAATTTTTTTTATCCAGTTTTGTCAAACCAATCCCCAAAGCAGGCAGCGAGCATCCACATTGTTGAGTAGAAAAGTCTGTGATCAGTCAGGAACAAATAACAACTAATTTTGGTCATACAGTAGCAATAATAAGAAGCATTTGTATAGAAGAGCCCATGGGCATGGTAAGGTTTCAATTTGAACATAATTTCAGCATCTATTTTAATGGGAGCCATTTTTCTCTACCACAAGAGCACGGAGGAGATCAATTCAGTAAACATAATAATGGGTCCGAGAGTTTTTGTGCAGATGTTTAAATGGTATGTTTGTAAGCCTGTGATTACTATTTCTGTTTAAACATTTGCTAATCAGGGTATTAGGAAAAGATTTTAGTGTCTACAAGAAAAACAAAGCAAACAAAATGAAAGAATAAGTGACAACCTGCTCACAATGGCAAGTAGAAGAAAACTCAACCTCAAGCTTGCTGAGCAGGTTTTTTATTTACACTTAGCTATTGCTACCCCAATGTGCAGAAAAATGCAATGGGCTTCAGCACGATGATCCGAAGTGTGATAAAATGCCATCTGCCTTTATCTTTTTACAACACATACCATCACAAAGATCTTTCATAAAACAAAAAGGGATTTTTTGGCTTTTTACCTGCATTGGGACTACCATGACATATGGCCCGGTATGAACCAACCTGTGTAGACCCTGAAAAGATTTAGCGATACAGATAATATTCATATACACATGCAAAAATTATAGACAACCTTTACACGTCCTTTACCATCCTTGTCCTAGTACTGAGAATTTTGCATCTATGTTTTTGTCCAAACTTGCAGAAGTCACTCCTCCTTCTCAGTACATATACTGTCCTGGCTTCAAATACATGGAAATCTGGAAGGAATAATGTTTGCAATACTGGAACTAATGTCCACTAATGTCCATTTAACAAAAAGCGCTGATGGGCAGGGTTTTTTATGACATAACTGACTGTGAAGCCTCTTCTGTCAAAGACATTTATAATGTCCGGTCAGCACTTTTTTCCAATAATGTATAATGAACCACGAATGTGTAAATTACTGTACAGTGTCTGCGTGATTCTGTGCTGCGATGAAATAGCTTTCACTGCCATTCTTGGATCGCAAGTTTGTATGGGAAAAGGGCCTCTTCATCTCCTGTATCATAGTTTGTCCTGGATTTCTATATAGGTTTCTACCTGTTATTATTGTACAGCACTTCATAATATGTTGGCACTTCATAAATAGAAGTTATTATAAAAGTGAACTTAATCTTCATAAATAGAAGTTATTATAAAAGTGAACTTAAACTGAAATTAAGTCCACTTTTATATTAACAACCCTTTTATATAAGGTACAAATTACCTGCTTTTTTAAGAAGGGGGATTAAAACCCTTTTATTTAAAAAAAATTCTGTCCTGTCAGACAGAATGGGAGCGCAGAGCCTTCCGGGATACATGTGCCATGCATTTTGCTTCAATGGGCTAAAAAAAACACTGAGCTCACGGATGCACATCCATCTATGTTACCTGATTTTACGCTTGCGCAGTGCAAGCTCAGGTGATGTAGGAAGAAGGTGGAAGAAGATGATCAAAAATGGCGGCACCCAGAGCTCGTCTGCACCCGAATGAAGGAGGATACCAGGACGACGTGGGAGCCAATCCAGGAAACCTCCAGTGGCATAGATCCGCAAAGGTAAAGGTGTGTGAGTTTTTTTTTTCAGTTTATTTCCACGTTAATAATAATTCCTGTGTGCATGTGCATGGCCAATAAAGATGGCTGAAGATGCTGAACCTGGAAGAGGATCTGGTGAAGATGTTGGCAGAAACATTGGAGCAATGAGGGATATTGCAGCTGTTGAAATGCTAAAGTGGAGTTCTTCGGCACAAAGGTTTGTCCTAATGTACACAATTGTACATCATGGCATACCATTGGCCACTGGCTGCTGAGTTAATTTCAATTAGACATGAATTAAATTAAATAAAAAAAGTCTAATGAGATTGTTTCCTTATTTTATTTCACACACTTTGTAATGACAGATTGTAGTCATAAAATGATACCGAAAAGTTTTCATCCAAGATGATCATTTAGAAGCAGACAGTACATTCTGTATGCACAATACATGGTACTAAGTAGTCCTCTTTCTGCAGCAGGGTCATTCTATTAAAAAAAAAAACATATTTGACTATCAATTAGTTTTCACTTTAAGGGTTAACAGTCACAATTTTTTTTTTGTACATTAGAGTACAGTAGCTCAGGTTTCACGCTGCCAGCAATAAGCTTTATATCATTTATAAAATCAGATAACATAGACTGGGTTCCCACTATGGCTGTGTGATGCATTTTTGAAAACACACATAAGCTTCTATTTATCATGCTATGCATTGTGTTAGGGCAACTCATTCATTTGACTAGGCTAAAAGCATCACAGCGCATAACAAATTGTGCATGCTGCGCAGAGAATTGACAGTTGTTGCCCTGCAGTGTGCTGGTATGATGTAAATGAAGTGCCATTAAGAATGAAAGGCAATGTAACCCATCATACATATCTTGTGATGTCTTGTGATATTATTAAACGTTGCAGAAACGCACAAACTTTGATGTATAAATGCACACATTGCTGCAACATGCTATTGGGAACAAGCTTTTAGGTGCATTACCAAATCACAAAAATACTCACTACTTTTACATTCCTCTCTATTGGACTTCAAAGCCCAGCCCCAAAAAATAATATCTACTGCTGATAATGTTGCCATCATTCAATCTCTGCAGGTTTCCTCATTTTAGAGATCATGTATGAACAGCAAAAATTGACAGCCACCCCTTTAACCAAAAAAGCCCTTTTACTGTGTACCATGAGGATTAACCAATACTATAGTTTCTCTGAATTCATTAATCACCGCAAAGGGCCACGCAATAAACCATAGTGCTGAGAAATTGCTTGATTTATACATTCACTTAGATTTTTTTTATTTTTGATAAATAGGAGCAAACATTTTAAAATAACAGAATGCATTTAAAAAAGCTACTTTTGTGGTTGATATTGAATATTAAGAAAAGTATATTTATGCAGAGTAATGTCAGTAAGTACATTCAATTAACCTGTTATAATAAAATATTGATCAGCAAGTACCTTCAGGTGTCCAAAATGTAATGTATACTCTGTCGGAGGACCACTGATGTCCAAGGGAAGACTGAAAAAGAATGAACATACATTTCCCTAAAATCAGATTTTCACCCCCTAATCTCAGTCATCTATTTCAAATTTATTCCTTCTCTCCTACAAAGTTTGATTTTTGTTTTTATTGTGTGTCATGTATGAAGACATGATTGTCACATGAAGGATAAAAATGTCTTTGACAAGTGGACTGTGATCATAATCTCAGTTTCCCCTTCTCGGGTTGTGCAAAGGGTGTTATCACGGATCGATGGAAGAAAACAGACAGGAGCAGAGTTATTCTTTACTGATTCTTCTTCATTGAGTTATTTATACATCTAATCATTCATATTCATCATCAATTCCTATAAACATTAGCAAAGGTTCATTTAAATCCATTAGAAGGATAACTTTATAATCTGCAGCTGACGTAGGTCCAGATCTTAGAGAGATTCTTCTTCCTTTCTTATGTTACTAAGGAATTACAGTATATGGGTGAATAACTACTGACAAATTCAGAACTCATGACACTCCACTGACTCACCTCCTATATATAATCATGTCATTAAATGACAGCTCATTAAAAAGACATTGCAATTACAAAAAGGCCCAAATGTCAAGTAAGGCTCTGTTTGTGTTTAGAATTGGATATTTCCTATTAGGCTGTAACTAGGGAGCTTGTTAACAAATGAAGAATGCTGCTTTAAGGCCAAATCCGTCAACACTTCTTCATTCCTGACAGGCTGACAGACGGGCTTCCCTTTAAAGTAAATGTGGGCATGTGAAGACTCACTGATGCTGTAGGTAAATGTAATATATAGTATATAAGTATAAAGCAATATTATATATATTTGGCTGTTACCGAACGTTTGCTGGTGCAAAATCATTTACTGTCATTTAAAACACATGCAGTGGTAAGATTCGCCTACAATGAATGCTTATTGAATGTTATTTTAACCACTGCTATAAATATCCCCCAGACAGTGCAAGAGCGCTATAACAGTGGACTTGGTTGTGGCCAAGCTCTGGACTGATAGTCATGGCCTTATCAACATAGGCTGAGTTTGTTCCGTGTTTGGTGAGCGATCCAGGTTTGCTGAATCCAGTTGAGTTGAAGATGAAACAATATTCACCTTTCCAGCTGCTTGCTTGTGAGCATGATGGTATACATGTGAAGTGTTCCTGATGGTTGGTGGTTGCCAGTGGTGGTTCTGCCGGATGGAGCAGCTTACAGAAGAAGCTGAGGAGGATCTGGTCACACAAAGAACAAGCCTGTGGAAAACAGGAAATAAGATAAATAAAAATTTCTTCTTGCATCCCACCTAAACATAAAGCAGGCTTCCTCAACTTTAGGCTTCAAGGACCACAAACTATACAGATGGAAGATTTTGTTCTTATTCTGACTTTTTGTTAACTTTATGCTGTCATTGTTGTTCATTAGGGAATAACTAAAAATGTTTGCGGATCCTGGCCCTATAAGGAGTTTAGGATCTCTGTTGACAACAATTTTATTACAACCTTACCTTTCATTATTTTATTATTATATAAAATATCACAATTGTATGGTGTTTAGGGAGGTACTAATGTATCACTGTAACAGTACAGCTATACAGGAAATCCCCGAGTTAAGGATATCCGACATACGGACTACTCCTAGATACGAGCGGGGCTTTCCTGGTCGCTTGTGTGCAGGACGAAAGCTTGATGATGGGGGGGGCTGAGGTTGTGGGTGATCTTGGGGACTGAGCTCTTTCTGCAGCCTCTTGTAACTCTTTAATGACCAAGACAAACTCTGCAGTTGTTTCTTTTTGCATATCAAAGCACAGCTTGCTCCTGAAGTCAATGAATGTCTAGGCTCCATAAAGATTTTTTTTTTGCTTTGTTTTTGATTAGCTCACAGTGAGGATTTTATACAGCAACTGACACCACGCTGCCTAATAATATGTTTAGACAAGCATCTGTCCTAGTTGCATTTATTAAATAATGTACCTGTTCCAACTTATATACAAATTCAACTTAAGAACAAACCTACAGTCCCTATCTCGTATGTAACCCGGAGAATACCTGTACTAACAGGGGAGTGTTGCGATTATCGGTAAATACAGGCCGGGTGGTGGACTCCCAGTGTCACCAGCTCACTTGGCAGGGACCTGTACGGGGAGGGGAGTCTAAGTGGTGATGGACTTTAGGAGGTGGTAACTAGGTTGTGGCCCCAGTACATACAGGGTCTGGTAACTGCTGACAGGATAGGATGCTTAGTACAAGTATGAAAGGCAAAAACGTAGTCAGACAAACCAAGGTCAGGGCAGGGGGCAATCAAGAGTAGTCATGTCAGAGCCAGGGTCATTATACCAAAGTGTCAATATATGAAAACTAGAACCTGGGAACAGAGCCTGGATTAACTTCTTAAGGCAACAGGATTGCCAATCACTTCCTTATATAGGGTAGGTAATGTGACAAATGGAGATCGTGTGACCAACAATATACAGAGCATGACTGTAGAATATTCTGTTTTTCTGGGGTAAAGGGCAGCTTTAAGGGGAGTCACAGGGTTCAAACCAGGATATCACTAGAGTAGGGGATCCTAGGCAGAGCTGTTGTTGGCTGCAGAGCAGTGCAAGGTGGGTGACAGGGAAGAGGGCACAGATCATCTAGTTCTGTGGGGATCTGTAACAGGAAGATGCCACAGCGAGAGTATAACTGTAGATGCCCTTTCATTATTGTTAACATATTTCTCTCTGCTTTTTTGAATCATTGTAAGTCTGTCAGGAAATTCATGTTAAAGAGTACATACCACCTCCTTCTATTCCTCTAAGCTCCAACATACTTTGTTTTTTGCCATGAGGTCTATATAAAGTTCATAAAGCCTGTCTGATCTTCTTCACAAAAGAAACCACATTTCAAATAATATTCCATATGTCAACCCTCCCACACTTGTGTCTGCTGCTATTAGAGATTTATCTCCAAACCAGAGAAATCCATCCTATCTCTGCCCATCTACAGCATGTACAGACAACAGAACTACCAAGATCTGGCATAGATACCAATAATTCTGCCAAGTAACCCCTCCACTATTCCTGGTGGGGTTATATTACATAACTCTCAGAGGGAAACCCCTGACCCCTTTAAGAGGACCATAATCATCAAGAAGTAACAAACCATGCACACCAATAAAGCGATTGGTTAAAATACAAAATTTTCACCACCTATTTTATAATGGCTTTCAAAAGTGGTAAAATCAGTATATGGAGGTTGGATCAATCATTTAGTCTCATATAATATTTTTTGATAATTTAATTTGTGATCTTTGAAAAAAATGATGCATCATTTTTTGAGATCTACAGAGTAGAAAAATGGACAAATAAGGAGGAAAGATAGACAGAGAGAACTGGAAAGCTCCCAACTGAAAATTGGCACCATGGAATGTATCCTATTTCCTACTGTCACCTACTGCAATTTGGTTCCATTAGGGTGTAATTTCAAACATTTGTAGGGCTGTGTTGCCTTATAGTCTTGCTGTGTTGCCTTATAGTCTTGCTGTGTTTTGTATCCCACTTTCTTGCAGAGCATTGCCTTCATGGATAATCTGTATTACATCACTTGCCAGTAACACCTGGTGAGCTTGTCATCAGAAAGTTGGTTGAAACTTGGACAAAACAGGGAAGCAATTTTCTGCAAGGGTCCCTGGCTTTCTGTTAGAAAGATAGTATCATTGTGTGTCTGGTTTGAGTTCCTAGTGCCTGGAACCAAAGCCTTCAGACTTTTGCCCATCTGTATAAGCAGACTCTGCTGGAGTCATCAATAGAAGAAAGATTCACTCTTTTTTGTGGTTCCAGTAGAAATTATTTGTGATGCTTCTGGATGTCAGCCCCCACCCAACAACTTCTAGCTAAGGAGTTCTAGCAGGAGCCCCATGTGAGTTAAAAGCATAACAAATTACTAGAGAAGCTTCAAGTGATGACCTATCTATTGAGGACGTAATTACTGCAAAGCGGAGGGCAGGTTACATAAACCTCACCCTTCATGCCCTTTAATATACCCAACATACATAAAGAAATTGCTGTTTACATACACTAGTTCTTTTTTGGTGCACATGTTTTTATGCATATGTTCATAAAGGTTTCTTGCATTTTTTTTTCTTTTTTTCCACTTCAAAACTATTACAAGTTATTTGCTATATACAATATTATTGTATAATGATATGTTCTCTTTATGGGGAGGAGGTCAGTGGTCTATTTCAGTCATTGGTTTGTTGTTTACAAAAATATTGTGTACTGTCATACTAGTCCTTGCATTCCCAGGCTTTTGTCAAAAAAGGAGTGATTGGGCAACTTTAAACCCATCTGGATCACTTTTGCACAATAGCTATGAGCCTGCAGAAAATGTAAATGTAAAGTTACTCCTTCAGTGCCAAGATGTTTGGCACATGCCTTTAGCAACCAAAAAGAAGCCATGACTTACTTGTCTAGCTGCACTTACTATGAAGTAATTCATCCACAATGATTCTTACAAAGATCACAACAAAAACTATAAAGTGGGTTTTTAGTCTGGGTCTTGCTTATAATGCTTGTACTTATAAACAAAAAAGTGGAGAAAACTAAGATTTTATTATGTAGAAAAAAAAGAAAAAGCAAAAGAAGAGGTTTTATTTGGCTACATTAGTCAGAAGTCAGAAGACTAATACATATAGTACATGATACATTGCCTAATCACAAGTATCAATAATGAGTTAGACCCCCTTAATTCACCTTTGCATTATTGACATGCTAGGCAAAATAAAGGTGAGGGGGTTGGTTCTAAGCAAACAATCCTGGTAATAAAGATTATAGACAGTAAAGGCAAAGATCCTGTTTTGGTTACTCAACAGAATCTGGTGTGACCTTGATGGTGCAATCCTTAAGTCCCTTATTTCCTGACGCGTTATGCCATAACAGCTTCCTCGGGGGAGCTTGGGACACATATACTTAGTGTGTTTAAATGGTATTAGCTACATTCAAGCAGAACAGTAAAGGGCAAGTTTAGATGTTGCAGGGTTCAAAATGAGGTGCCTGTGTGCTGATAGAGGTCCTCTGTCAGGAACCTTGATGATGAATTTCTCCACAATACTTATTGCTACATAGGTGAATGGGGTTCAGTTCAAGTACAGTACATTGTAAATCTGTAATATGGAAAAGATCAGTTGCAGAAAAAATAAATGCTGGTGACTAACATTTGACCTTTGCTCTTCTGGCCAACTTCCAAATTCAGTACCTCTAAACTATATGCCTAAGAACAATAATACTGTTGTCTGTCTGCTTATTTTTCTCTAGAAAATGTTTACAATAAAAAATTACCTCCTTCAAAGTCCCCAACAATTTTCCATTGCAGTGCATTTGTAGAAACATCCATACCTTTGTGGCCATGAACAACAGCACAGCTCATCTACTTCCAATGTTTGCTCAAAGAGAGCTTTCATTTGCATGACCCCTTCTCTCCTTGGTCCATCACAGTCTATATACAAAATACAAAGTGCTTGGTGAATGGTCAAGGAGAGAAGGTACACCAACAAATGAGAGCCACGACTTTCATTGTCACTGAAGGAACTACAAAACTGTACTGTTTGTCAACACCAAATTGTTAAAGCACTGCACAGGGATATGGGTATTGGCATTGGTGGGGACATCTGTTTATTGTAAGACTATTAACATTTTTTATTTTTAGCCAGAGTTGTACTTTTTATAATGCTGCAGAGAAATGGACTTAGTTTAATTAGCATTATTACTACACTGCCTGGCTTAGCTATTGAAATAATTCTGCAGAAGTGTAGCTATTATTTACCCAGGACATTAAGCCGAGAATCTCAGTATTAGCTGTGCAGATCAGATTGGATTTTCTTGGTAGGCAGCCTATTTGATTTCCATTTGTTTTTAACTAGATTTCCATGAGAATAGTGTATGTGTGACGCTTTTATGTAAAATATTTGATAACTATTGACCTGAGAAATTAGGATTATATTAATAAATGGTCACATGACTCAAACACCAGGGGAAGTCATTATGAAAAATGTTACAATTGTGTGCATGGTGATTACATAGTAATTGTTGTTGTTGTATTTCCCATTCTTTTGAACAAATCTGAAATATTGGCAACGGCGGATAAATGCAAAAAATAATGGCTTTATCATTGGCATCTGGAATAAAATCTCCTAGCAGTGCATACTGTAGAAGGTACAAGAGCTATGACTTATAGAGGATGGTATCTGATCATTTACAAGTTCACTGAATAAATATCTGGGCTGGTATTGAAATGTCAGGATGGAGATGGGGTGTTTACATTGCTGGCTTGCTGTCTGTAATGGTGAATGTTTGTAGGCTTTAAACCCTTAAGAACATATAGAGGAAGGATCAGACCCTCTGTCAAATATTTATTGGTATTCATTTGCCTATTTAGGAGACTTACCCTTATTCTTGTTCTAGTAGTAGGGAGTAGGGAGTCACTGGTATAGATAGTAATGTGATGGGGTATTACACAAATGGGTTGATTTGGGGTATCATTTACATCTTATGCCACACCCCAAAAACCATAACATTAAAAATACAAGGAATAAAAGTTAGGGACATTGTAGGCATCACTAATCTAACAAAAAAGAAAACAACATTATCCATTAAACTCCAAAAAAAAAACATCAATCTATTTCACAATAGCATCCACTGTCACACTTACCTTTTACTCACTAAAACGCAGGCGCATCTCTCCTGCACATGTAGGCAGTTCTGACCCTGGCTATTTAGCTAGCTCAGACACAGCACTCAGCGTTTCTGCAATGTGTCTCCACTAGTGCTGAGCCTACCAATCCTAGCACCCTAGCACAGCTGAGAGTTTTCTGTATACCTGTTGGATAATTCAGTGCTTCCCCTATCCAGCTCCAGTGTTACCCCTTGTTGTCCAGTCTGTTGTTTCCCAATTTCCTTGTGCTGTTCCAGTGTTCCTCTCTGTCTGTGGATATTCCTGTGTCCCGTGCCTTCTGTTGCTTCCCGTGGTCCTGTGTCTGCGGTGGCCCCTGTGTCACCGGTGTCTGTTTGCTGGATCCTTGGTATTTGACCCCTGGCTTGTGACCTGACCTCTTTTGCTTGCTGCCTGCCTAGACCCCCGCCTTCCTTGATAATTCTTCTTCTTAGTTTTTTGGTACCGTGTATCATCCTGCCCACCCTGGTATGCCCAAGGACTGCAACCTGGCAGTAACCAGCAACGCAACCACTAGAGGCTCTGAAGAAGACCTGGGTTTTGCTTAGACTCTGCGCCTTCAGGGCTCACACCACTTTTGTGCAAGCCATAGCACCCCCTAGTTGTCCTGTCTCCCCAAACGTGACATCCACAAGAGCTACATCAATTAAAAACTCCAATTTACAAATGTAACATCCAATAAATTTCCATACATTTAGCAGGGCACCTTCCAATTATACCTCAAGATCTCAACGCATTTCACGGAATATGAACACTTACTCAGGAGCATCATATATGAGAGAGATCATACATTTAATAGTCACATGAAGCAAAGTACAAAAAAATATCTGTCCCAATAACTGGTCAACAGAGGTAAGCAATTCAAAGTTACAAATAAAGGATAAAAAAGTTTGGAGAGAGTCAGGAAATCAGATGGAAGGCAATTTGGCTCTATGGTTATCTTGGAAGGATGTTTCAGAAATAACCCATCAAGAGATCCATCAAAAGTGTACCAGCCAGGTGAGGAAAAATATTTCCGAAGAGGACTCAAACAGCAGTAAAAACCTAACAGTGCTTTAATAATACAAAATAAATTGGGTAGCTTTAATCATGTTTTACTTGTCAGTGAGCTACGGACTTTCATTTCATTTTTTTCTGACAATAGCTCCTGCCATACTGTGCAGATAAAGTGCTACCTTAAGTAGAATTAATTCATATTGTTTTCTCCATCATGGTTGGAAAAATCATTCACTACCATTGATAACACCTCTCTACAGATTCACTGTGTTATAAAATGGGCCACAAGAATGTAATATAGTTATAAACAGATCCCTATCTGTGTCTCAGGATGCTCATTGCATGGAGTTGTAGAGTAATGAAAGGAGAGGAACAGATGGTACAAAACCCAGCATCAGTGCAGGTGTTCATCCATGTCATTTGGCAATCTACCATGCTGGATCAATAAACGACTGACTTTTATTACATGCTATTGTTGACCCTGCATTAGGGTGTCTCCTGCTCATTCCCCTCCTTTCCTTCTCATAGAACAGAACTTATACATACATATAATGGTTTGTTTCTTCCATCACTGGAACCAATCACTAACAAGCAACTAAAATGACAATTTTTCTCTGGATAAATTTGATAGCATTTGGAAACCTTGGTTGACCTTTAAGTCTACTTAGAAAGACAACGTCTCTTAACTTTCATTCTACAATGGAACCCCCCCCCACCCCCACCTACCCTATTGTGTCTGCCAGTTAAGTCTGCTACACAACGAAAATGGGTTTGAAGGGCCTAAACAATTGTTGTATAGCAAATTTCTATGACTTATTTACCGATCAGATCCATTAGAGGTTTTGACATTGATCGAACTGCTATCTGTATTGTTTGGTTGTTCCTAATTTAATTACATTCAAAGTCAAGTGTATTTTTGTGAATTTTGTATCGAGTTTTATTTTTGTAAATGTAGAGCTTTGTTTAGAAGAATAAAACGTAGAGAAGGGTTTTTTTGGCAAAAAATC